>NW_008598605.1:0-992 GCF_000691845.1 Merops nubicus
GTGCTCGGCGCTGGCTCTGCTCGGCACCACGGCGGAACGTGCCAAATGTTCTGCTTCAGCATTTTCTTTGCTGTTTATTTCCCTCGAAATACTGTCCTGGTATTTCAACACACTGGCCGCTCTCATCGGGCAGGTTTTGTGGTTACAGAGCTGGGCGTCAGCTGTGTGACGGATAACACTGGTGGCTTGAGCTTTTGGAGGGATGGCTGGAAGAGCCTTGGCAGCCTCGGCTGAAGACCTGCTGGGCACGGCAGCCGGGGGCCCTGGGTGCGACATCTCAAAGTCAGAAGGGCTGTAGGGGGGGGTCAGGCACTGTGGGTGGGAGAGAGACACAGTAAGGGGATGTGCGCTAACAACCACATTGCTGCAGTGTTAAAAACAAGTACACACGCGTACAAAGTGAAAAACTTACAAATGCTGGTATCACACTGAAGTCCGCTGCTCCGGGAAGCAAAGTCTCGTCACTCTCTTCTGACATATCAGATGCTGGAGTTATAGGTCTCATTTCTGCATGTTTTTTGATGTCTGATTTCCAGTTGCAACTCATAGAAATAAGGGCTTCTACAGCCTCATAATCACTTTTTTCAGGAGTATTATTCCAGAAATATTTAATATCTCTCCGTTTCAAAAAAAATTTCTTCCTCCTGTTTCAGACAGAGGAAAAAAAAAACAACTTTACTCCTGATGCTAAGTTTGAATATTCTGCAGATATTTATAAGAAGGCATCATAAAAATCAAACAATCTGAGCAAGATCAGTACACTTAGTCATGTGGGAGCTAGGACTGTATTTTCCTGCCCTCTTTCTTCTTTACATAATATTTTTATGAATTTGTTAGTGGAGAAATCTGGCTATATGGTGAAGATAGATTTTTTGAGACAAAAGGAACTCCCCCAAATCTTATGCAACAATTCAAATTATTCCATTTTGAAAGTGTTTTGTTGGAAAGCCTAACAAAAAAACAATCACTCATAAAAAAAAGAAAACAAAACT
>NW_008598606.1:0-51480 GCF_000691845.1 Merops nubicus
TAAAGGATTCTATGATTCTAAGTTGGTACATTATCTCATCTAGGCAGGTGGCTAGCTGGGGAGGAGCTAGGCCACCCAGGGAACTAACAGTTAAGTGTAGTGGGTGTTGCACATGGGCACAGCTGTGCTACAGAATTGCCTGCAGTTATACCCCTAGGAGAAGTTTGAATTTTATGCTTGTGACATTATTTCTGTAGTTCTTGCCACAAAGTCAAAGATGTGGGAGAAAACAGTTCTAGTTTGGGGTCTGCGTTCCTTTGTAAATTCAGAAAATTACGTGACTTTACATTTAAGGTGATGTGAGCACTGAGACTATGAGACTGGGAGTGCCAGAAAAAATTTTACAAACCAGGAGCAAACCCTAGAAAGAGAGTAGAGATGGCCCTACAAGAGACTGCTGCCTGGTTTAGACCAGTGAGAGCTGGGGCTAGTGGCCCAAGCAAGAGAGAGACCTTCTCTTCCTGACCTTCAGGGTCTGGCCTTGGGCATTTCTCAGTTTGTTTGCTAGTTTAAAGGCTCACCAGGGATTCAAGGTCTAACTCAGGTTAGAGCCATCTAAGAGTGCTGCAGGAGGCTGGAGAGATCAGTGTGGTAGGGAATATTGTGGTGGTTTCTTCCAGTAAAACAGAAGGTTGTCAGTATGGGCTCCATATGCAGACTTGGTTGAGAAGGTGGAGGAGTATGTTGGTTGCAATCTAACAAAGTAGAAGCAAGCTGATTAGCAGGGGACTTTTCTGTTGTACTGGACAAACACAGAACATGATGCACCAGATGGAAATGGAAGCATGACAAATTCAAATTCTAGATAAGGTGTACATTTTTAACAATGGAAGTAATCAATCTCTGGAACAATGTGCAAGATATACCCATACACAAAGATACTCTTCTAGTTGAATATCTTTATATCAAGATTGGAAACTTTTCTAAAAGGCTTTTTCTGTTTTGACTACAAGTTATTTACCTTGGTACAGGAATTATTTAGTTTCATTTTGTGGCTTTTTCTATGTTGGACTTTAGGCAGTATTTTTATGCATGTCTTTTGACATGAAAGTTGTGAATACTTGATGTTAGACTGATCATGGTCCTAGATGTGTCATGGTTTTAGAGGTGTTGAAAGTAGTATGCTTATTTGAGTTGCTCCAAATAATCTTACAGCTCTGGGTGGTTCTGTCCTCCAGCTGACGATGTCTGACCAGAAGCCACAGGCTGATGTGAGAGGGAAATCTGGCTGTATGAATTCTAGTGTTCTGGAATCAGTTCTTTCCAATATCCCCCTTAATTTTTTTTTTTTTTTTTTTTTTTTAAAACTTATAATTTTTAATGTCTGTAGAGGAAATTTGTAGTGTAGCCTAGTCCATAATAAATTGATGATCTCCAAAAATATATTTTTTGGAATGTCATTGTTTTCTCTGATTCTTTATCTCAATTCTGTGCTTGGTGCATCTCGATGTCCTGGGTGAGGGAAGTGTATAATTAATAGTACCTGTGGGATTAAAGAGTCTCCTTGTGTCTCAGGACTTCTCCAGAAGAATATTGATTCTGTTTGCTCCTTAAGACAAATTGTTCAGTCAAGTTCTATTCTTAGAATAATATCAATGTTAAATTTTACAGTTCCCCCTCAGTACTTTAAATAATGCTTGTGCTTGCTTTATATATTAATGCATAATAATGCATTTTTCCTGAACACAAAACTGGCTAAAGGGAACCCGTTTATGGTCACATATTTGTTTGTCTTTGAAGGTATGTGAAAGAACAGATACTCAATGAGATATGAAATATTCTTTTTTTATGGAAGATGTAAGGTGTTTAATACGTATTTCTGTCTTTACAGGCTAAAGCCTATTTAAAGATAGCTACGGAAATAGTAAGACGGCTGCCAGTACCTCCTGCTTGAAGTGTTTATCACTGGAACTTACCAAAAAAGCAACCTTTTGGTGCCACCAGTGCAGAAGAGTCCTGCTACCTAATTATGTGGATGCAGTATTTTAGTTCTAAGAACTTTTTTAGGAGTTAGATTACCAGAGGTTAAATTATGATTGTGATATTTCCTGTTTTTCAAGTCATTGTTTTGCCATGTCCAAGTGGACTGGAGTATGCAGAAGGTGACAGATGATATTTAACTGCTGGATTGTAACATCATCAAGCAAGAAGGGATGAAGTACGTTTTTCACGAGTGTCCTGCTTTAAGAAAGAGGATGAAAAACAGCCACTTGAGTCAATCAGAATGATGAGAGGGATGCCAAGACATAAGTCCCTTTTAAAAAAAAATATATTTGCAGTACTCTAATTTCTGTCAGTTTGGTTCAGCATTTTCTGTGGTTCCCTACCAAGGTAACCTGAGTTCTGCAAAATAAGGAGCAAATTCAGTTATGTGACTGCAATGCAATCTTCTTCGTAAAAGAAATTTTAAAAAATTTCACATATACTCTGAAGAGTTCTTGTGATGGATCATAAGCAGATTCATTCTTTATTGGATGATGTTCGATCATGAGGCAATTCACACTTTAGTGGAGAATGGATTACACGACCCTGAGGCTTATTTCTTGTCTGCTTTGCCTTAGAAAGGACCCAGACAGAAGACTAGGTAACCAAGGTCTTCACTGAAAACCAGATACTGTGCCTGAACTCAGTTTACCAAGGGATGCAAATTATCAAGATAAATTAAATTAATGATTGCATATTGCTATTACAGTGCAACAGTATGGAATTTGAATATAAAGACGTGTTTTTGAAGTAAAGAAAAATTTGGTCATAAAACAGCATGGCATTCTGGGTTGTTGTTTTTTAATTGTCTTGTATTTCTGCAATCTTTAGTTTTGTGTTGGTGTGTGGAACTGGAAGTATATGCCTTCAGGGAATGAGCTTCCACTTACAGTTAGATGTTTGAGTTGACATTTAGGCTTTTTCATTTACACAGTCAAGCATGGGTGTCTTAGTTGTACCGAACTGGGAATTTAACTGTACTAGGGAGTGCTGCTTTCACCTCTGTAGGACCAAGATTTTCCCTGTAGTCCAAATAATTACTGGTTGTAGGTTTTTTTCTTACTGAAGTGATACAACATAAAATATGAGTATATGTTTACACTAAGACTTTTTAATTAGTATGTACTCAGAATTTACATGGGAAAACTAGACGCAAATTAATGGCTTGAATTTCAAGCTTAGGTGATCTTGTGAACATGTGAATTATATAGTCAAAAACTGTTGAGTTTTATGTTTCAAGTCAATCTCTGAACCTTCTTGTTTGCACCCTTCCCTGTGAGATTTCCCATCGGTGTTCAGCTTTATCAGTAGCTTACAGAATTGACAAAAATATTCACTTCCTTTCTGTTGTGTAATATATTTTAAAAAAATAAAAGCTAGCTTAATGTTTTGCCCTTTCATATGTTATTGGTAACTTTTTTAAAATTCAGTTTTATCTCTACAAATACTATTTATTCACTTCTGCTTTACATAGTTTAGTCATTGGTAAGTATAAGTGATTCTGTGGTTATTTTGGCATAGTATCATCACAAATTTCAGTGGAAAAACTGGAATTTCTGAACTTTTTAGCAAAAGACTCTGATACTTTCTGAACTTCATTATTTATTATTTTTGTTCTTTTATAAAGAATATCTCTGACACCCAGTTCATGTTAAGACTGGGTTAATCAGTAAACAGATAAAAGGCCAAGCCCTTCTCCTGCAAAGAAAATGAAGGGCATTGATACAGTGTTACTGCTACTTAATGTTATAGAAACACATTATTTCTTCTTTTAATTACTATTATATGGTACACTATTAAGTACATATTAATGAATTGTAATTAATGTACTAGAGTTAAAATCGTAGTTCATCCAATCTCTGATAAAAGTTATTGGATTTGGGGCAGTGGTGGTTGGATCAGTTGGAAGCTGGGCAGGAGACAGTGACATTTAACCATAGTTTATGAATACAGATTATATGCTTGACACAGAGTGTTGTTTGCTCTTTTCAGCTCCAATATTTTACTTTCATCTCTGTGCTATTTCCTAGTGTACTAGTACATTTCTTCTAAAAATGCTGATCCTAACAATAGGACTTGGCTTTCCTGAGCTGTATGGGTAGATGTTCTTTGCTCAGGAGCAATGGAGACTTACTGCAAAATTGCTGTGATCGTGGGTTACTAGCACAGAATTATTAAGGTGTGTAGCACTCTAAGTTGTGCTTATATGCTGCAAAATCCTGCAGAGGAAGAGAAGGGAAGATGAAGGCTGGAGGGGTACAGGGCCAAATAGGCAGGAGTGGGGACAGAGGCAAATGTCAGTCCCAGGTTACCTCCTGTGTAGGTTAAGAGCAGAGTTATTTTCACTTTCACAGCGTGGCCCTTTGTATAGTGACCACGGTTCTTGTGTTTGCAGAACGTTCCTCTTATTTCTTGGGTGAGGAGCACATGGGCTGTGCCTCAATACAGTGTTTTTCTTAGCTTACAGAAGTTTTGGTTTTGATGAAACTGAGGCTGAAAGAGGGTATGGAATTGTTTGTGTCAGTGAAGTATTCTGCTGTAAAATTTTTAATGTTTTGTTCAGGTCATTCTGAACTGCTTAGCCTTTGAGACTATGGTTTGTGCAATCCTCCAGATATGAAATTTCTTCCAACAACAGAATTTGTAATGGTTACTTGAAGTTGTGAGAGGAAAATAGTTTGCAAGTATTTTTCTCTCTACTAATTCAATTTCAGTTTAAATTACAACCCACTTTAGTTCCTCTGTTTGGTGATCATGGTGATGAAATAATGTTAATGCAGAGAAAAAATAGCAGAAAGAGGTCATCTTCAGTGTATTAACAAAAACTCCCTGTAATTCTGAACTTGCTTCAAATGAAGACTCATCTGTATCCAACACCGCAGATGAATCTCCCTCTAATACCATTGACTTAGTAAGGATACAGAGAGAGTTGGGGCTGTTCAGTCTGGAGAAGAGAAGGCTCCGAGGGGACCTTATTGTGGCCTTCCAGTATCTTAGGGGGGCCTACAAGAAAGCTGGGGAGGGACTTTTTAGGATATCGAGTAACGGCAGGACTAGGGGGAATGGGGCAAAGCTGGAAGTGGGCAGATTCAGGCTGGATGTGAGGAAGAAGTTCTTCACCATGAGAGTGGTGAGACCCTGGAATGGGTTGCCCAGGGTGGTGGTTGAGGCCCCATCCCTGGGGGTCTTTAAGGCCAGGCTGGATGAGGCTCTGGGCAGCCTGATCTAGTGGGAGGTGTCCCTGCTCATGGCAGAGGGCTTGGAACTGGGTGATCCTTGTGGTCCCTTCCAACCCTGACAGATTCTGATCTGTTTTAGCAGAGGACTTTAGAGCCCTAATGGCTCAATGGTTGGACTTGATGATCTTGAACATCCCTTCCAACCTAAATGATTCTATGATTCTATGAATACAGTTGTCACCTGGACCTACTCAAACTCCCTGTTGAGTTTTTCCTGCTTGTGATGCTGTTGGTGCCAATTAGAGCAGGCTTTTATCTGAGGTGGGTACTGCATACTGGTTTGTTGATAAACTTTGGTCAGGCTCTTATTGGGCCCCCTAATTTAAACCAAAGGCTGCAATCAATGGGGAAAGAAAAGGTGAATCTTATGCCAGTGGGGATATCTTCAGATTCCAAGAGGCCCTGCCATAATAGTATTTGGCTTGCAGGTGCAAGAATATATGTGGGATAGTAACAGCAGGAGAGCAACAAGAAAGGAAAACCCTTCTATTGCTGAGGTGAAAGTTTAAAGAGCTGTGAGGGGCTCTGCAGGCTACAGAACATATTTTCGAAAGCTAGGGCACTGAAGGGGCTGTGCGACAATATAAAATGGATTTCGGTACTTACTCCAGCTGTGCAAAGCTGCTGTCAGACCACCCTCAACCCCAAGACTGGCCTGTGAGCTCCATACCTGGGTACCCAAGTTGCTGGCACTGCTCTCAATCCTTCCAGATGTCATTGGTGGGGGTAAGATCTTCATGCTTACTTTTCCACAAGATTTGTGGCACTTCCCCAAACCACAGGAAATTCGTTCTATACCCCACCTTGGCTGACAAGATTCAAATCCATAGCTCCTAAACTTAGGTGAGATCCTCAGCCAACTGGCTTAGTCTTTGCTAAGGACCATCAAGGAGCATTCATCAATAATTCTGATAGAGCTGTATCTCTTGTGGAAGAAATAAGGATCATAGTCCTAATCCCTAATTATGTTTTAGCCTGACATGTTGGGCTGGACTTAATCCATGTTCTCAGCCTTATTGATGACTTTTACCTAATGAGTCTGTGAATAAAATATAATTCTTAGGATAGTGTCTGTCATTACAGCTGCTTACAGACTTGAGAAAAGGCCCTTGAGTTCTGCTTTTGGATTCTGATACCTGTCTGTCATTTTAATCTAGGCCCCATTTGGGCCTAGATTGTTGTCATCACTCTTATTTAGCAGAAATTCTTCCCCGCAGAGGTGGTCAGAGGGAAAAGCTTCTGCTTAAGAATGCTTGTCAATAAGATGCATCTGAATTGTTGATTTCATTTCAGAATTGACTTATGGCAGGAGTTACAATGATTATTATATTTTATTTTGACAGCATATCAGCCAAGGCACTGGTATGTCAGCCAGATATCACAAAAGCACAGAAAAAAATAAAAAATTCCAAAAGCAGTTTCCAGTCTGAATTTTAGACTTATCTTTTTTTGCAGGCTCTGTTTTACATTATAAAGATCTTGTGTGAAGGAAAGGTATATTCAAAGGTCTGTATTTTTCCACTATCTGCACATATTCAGGGTGGCTTCTTTGTTCAGCAAGAAGAGGACAGGCACAGCTTGTCATTCCTCGTGCACCTATTCCTCTCAGTGTCTCTATTTGTAGGAGTCTGGATCTGAATACCCACTTTAATCAATGCAAATAAATTACTTCTCCTAGGGAGTACGTGAGTCTTCAGACAGGCTAGTGAGGGAAAAGAACATCTGTTGTCCTTTAACATTGTTTTGAGGGCTTACAGATTTATTTGAAGTGTTTTCACTCATAACACTGGGGTTTTCTGAAACTTGTGTTATTTCCTGTGGTCCAGAGGTTTTCTCTTCTCTATGAGCGTAAGGCAGGAGACTCCCCATACTCACCTCCCCCGTGTATGCTTCCTCTTACTAAACAAGGTCTATTTTTTAAGAATACAAACTTCTGCTAACTCCTTCTGGAAAATGTTAGCTTATTTATGATGACTTTCTAGTAGCACTTGTGAGTATTTTGTCCTTTTTACTTTCAAGGTTTGGGGTTTTGTGTGTTTGGTTTTTGTGGGTTTTTTTTTTGGTTTTTTTTTTTTTTTTTTTTTTTTGCCAAATGAATATTGACGAAATACTATAATGTATTATTAAAGCTCAGTTTGGATGCTTATTTGGGAGTAATAACAGAGTGAAAAACCATCTTATTAAGCCAAGCCCATATTATGTAGATTTAATATTGAAGTGTTCATCCTGTATGTAAATGTTGCAAATATTTTTACATTTTATTAAGGGATTTAAATTTTTTGTTAAAATGAACAGAAGTTCAGGAGCGTGAACAATTTCCTGCTCTGCAGTAAGTGTTTTGAGGGTGGGGTGAGATCTGTCTGTAGGATGGTCAGACAGACCAGGATGAGTTTACATGTTGTTTTATCTGCTGAATCAGTAAGTTTCTACATGTCTCCTTATAGAGAAGGAATTTCTACATAAACAGGCTTTTGTCTGTGATACCTTGAGGCATCTAATTAATTACATTTCAGATGAAGTTGGGAGGGTTTGGATTCACACTCCCCCGTTCCTCCTGCAGGATAATAGGACCCAATGGCTATTTTGGAGAGTTACTTTTTAAAACAAGTGTGAAAAGTCTGGGAAAATGTGCCTTGTAAGCATCTGGGCTTTGAAAACTTAGTCTTATAAACCCACATTTATTTGTGAGTGCCAGCACTACTGGCATCTCTTTTGTAATGCCTTAATATCCCGAGCTTTTAGAGAGCCTGTGAGTTTCTTGCTTGTTTGCACTTTTTTTAAACATGTATGTTACAAATGCATTTCTTATGTGTTATGTGTCCGTAGTACAGATGCTACTTCTTCACTTTTGGCTTAATTTCTCTACAGTGTAAATAAAAGTCTTTTTATGAAGAAGTTTTCCTTGACTATTGCTAACAAATCTAGAAAGTTTTTCCTCTGAAGAAAGAAATGACAGAAATTGATGCTGAACACCTTCTTCCCTGCTAGGTTCATACAGGAAATTGTAGTTGCTGGCTCGGTGAATGCTGGTTTGTTACCCTGAAGGGAAATAGATTTTCACTAATACAAAATGAAACTGCTGATAAAATGCCTTTTAATTATTAAGAGCTTGTAGCTCATGAACATTGAAAACTGTATACACTAGAGTAATTTATTTAAAAAATTCCCATTTTTACAATTTTAAGGGTGGTTTTTAAGAAAATAGTAGTAATAAAGATATTTGGACAGTCTCTTTGCAGTTGAAATGGATTACTTTCCACTGGCTGAAAAGGTCTGGTGTTTTCACAAAGAATATGACTCAGACAAGACATTATTCACCATCAGTGCCTGATGATACAGAATCCTATATATGAATCTGCAATGGCAGGTGACAGGAGGGAAAAGAGATGATGTAACAATATTGGCCTGGAATGACTTCATGCTGGGAAGCAATGGAAATTTGCTTGGCACAGCAAAAATACAAGCAGAATTACATTTTTAGTACAGGCAGATGGGTCAGTGCAAAGCAGGGGATGTCTTATTAGTTTGTAAATGCAGCTGGCATGTAAAAAGAAACAAAACATTTATACTCTCAGAAAGAAAATGGGAAATGTATCTGTCCTACTTCTGCCAAAACTGTAGTTGGGGAATATGTGACCTGGGATGCCTGACACCCTGTGGACTTGTTGATCCTGGTGTTTCAGAAAGGTGGTGAGGCAGAGCCATCAGATCTCTGCAGATCATAGTGAGTCCTCATTTATGACACAATTTCTGCATGTCAGGGAAGCTGTTGAAAAATATATTTTCAACAGCTGTCACGATTAAGGATCATGAAAACATACCTGTTGAAGCCAGATTTGCAATGCAGTATGTTCATGCACTGACACTAGAGGAGACAGCAGCATTCAAACAGTGCCATAGAAGTTTTTGCCTCCCAGGTGAACTGCAGGCTCCTGTGATTTGCTGTGGAGAAGAGTCACACCCTAAACTGTGTCAGTGCTGAACCTTTAGACTGTACATTCACATGTCCCTAACACGGGAAGTGACTCACCAAAATGTTTATTCTTCACATGGAAAAGAGAGATCTGTTTGCTCCATAGCGTATCGCTGCTGCTTATCGGACTGTACAGTACTGGTGTGGGGGTGGCACTGCTCAGTGTTTGTTAGTAGCTGGCATTCTGTTTGTAGAAGGACAGTTGCTGTGTGCAAATGTCTAAGAATATGGGAACCATATTCTTACATGGCACCTGGCTGCTCCTGACAGTCGTTATGGGCTGTGATTGCTGCTTTGTTTTACTTTCCGTTTGAATAATGCTGCATTATTTGTAGGCAACGTGTTGACTTGTAATTCTAAAGTCTTCTCATTCACAAGATAAAATCCTGCGCCAAGAATGACCCTCTAGTAATGACACCTTACCTTTGTAACTCCTCTGCTTTGGGAAGCGCTCTACATGAGTGCTGGGAGAGTGTGCAGAGCAGTCCACTCTCCTCTTTGCCATGAAGGACTTAGGGTTTTTAGCACACAGAGATAATTGAGTTGTCGTATCTAGTTGCCTGTTAACACATGGATCACCAATGATTTTAATAATATTGCTTACTGCATTACTTTGTAAAACAGATAGTTATTTCCCTCCTATATATATATATTATGAAAATGCCCAATTATGCTTCCATGCATTGCATGCAGTACCTCTCCGGATTTCTACTGGGGCGCAACTGCAAAAACGGGAGGAATACACAATTGGCTTCTGTTTAAGTAATTGTATGTTTTGAAAAAAACCCTTTATGATGTGGAGACATTTCTAACTGATGCTTTTATGGTTCTTTTGAAAGTGTGTTACTCATAATCTTTAAAAAGAACCATTTTCTTTTAAAAAGTGGCAGTGATTAATACATTTAATTAAGAAACAAAACTCAGAAAACTATCATACTGTTTTATAGTTTCTGATGGGGCATATGATATCCATATATTCTATAACTTCTAGTCTGTGCTTTAGTGCCACTAAGATATAAAATTATAGAGCCTGGCTTCTATGAAGAAGTGGTCAACATAAAATGCAAAGAAAATGATTTCTTGTTTGCATTGTAGCATGGAGAAGGTAAAGAAGTTGCCTGTGTATCTAAGTCAAGATCTAGGAGTAGTGGTATCTCTGCAACTCAAAAGTGCCATGACTTCTAGTCTCTAGTTGTAAAAAAGCATTCATTTCACTCCTGTGATGTGTTGTGGGGAACTGGATCTCTGTCTGTAGGAGGCCAGTTAATGTCTTGACCAGACTGGCAGCAGTAAAGTTTCCTAGCAATGAATGCCTTGCTCTTCCAGAGGATTATTGCATTTTGATTAAGATCAGTTTATTTGCATTACTGTACACAAATGATTGGATTCAACCCTTGAAATTGCTGAATGTTGACCTCCAAGGATTTTGTCCCACAAAACATGTGAGACTTTAATTTGGCAGGTGATCATCATTGACTGACCTCCAATCTGAGGTGCACAGCTCTGCTTAGGCACGGGGGAGGCATTACAGAAGTTAAACTGATTCACTGTCTCTCCCAGGAAACTTCTGCCTGCCTCACTTCAGGCCTTGCTTCCCCCTAAGGGAGTTCCGAGCATTTGTGCTCTTCTAACAAGCTACACTGGAAGATACTCCTATGAAGCAGCAATTCCACAAGAGCAGAAATACTGTCAAAGCTCATTCATCCTGGAGCTTGTATTAACTGCTCATTGCCAGTGTTTGTCATTGTTTTCTTCAGTTGTTCTGGTGTGTTGTGGTTTAACCCCAGGCAGCCATTAAGCACCACACAGCCACAGGCTTGATCCTCCACCCCCACCCTGATGGGATGTGGAGAAGAATGAAAACCAAGTAAAACTTGTAGATTGGGGTAAGAACAGTTTAATAATTGAAGTAAAATATAATAGTAATAATAATGGTAATGGAATGGAAGATGACATGAGAGTGAAATAAATCCCAGGAAAGGCAAGTGCTGCACAATGCAGTTGCTCAGCACCCACTGACCAATACCTAGTCAGTCCCTGACGAGTGATCCATCTCTCCTGGCCAGCTCCCACCAGCCTAGGTACTTGGTATGCCATCATATGGTACGGAATATTCCTTTGGCCAATTTGGGTCAGCTCTCCTAGCTGTGCTCCATCCCAGCTTCTTGTGCTACTCCAGCCTTCTTCCTGGCAGGGCATGAGAAGATGAAAAATCTTTGACTTAGTATAAGCACTGCGTGCCTGTAACTAAAGCCATCAGTGTGTTAGCAACGTTATTCTCATACTGAATCCATAGCACAACATTATACCGGTTATATGGAAGAAAATTAGTTCTAGCACAGCTAAAACCAGGACATACATGGTGTAAGTAATGTCAAGTGATCTGACAACAGCAGAAAATCACACTCCTTTCAGAGGGTTAGATGCAGTTTAAGTGTATTTCTGGCAGTTGGCAATAGACTAGCATCTCTTTGTGAGGGACACGCGTTCTGCAAACCGATCCAGACCTCAGGCTAAGCTGGGGTGTAGTGCTGCTGTGCTGGGGTCCCCAACAGCATGCTGGCTGATCGGAGCCTGGTGCAGTGATTCTGTAATCCTGCTCAAGGGACGCTCATTGGAACTGTGAAACGTTGTGTGAATGTTGGTGTTTGTAATGCACGCCCCGGACCAACTCCCTTCCATGCATTGCAGGGGCTTAAAACACCAGCTCCCTCTGGGAGGGGAAAAATCAGCCACCTGACTTCTCTGTAAGGGCTGTGAAACAGAGGTGCTTTTCCTAATGTTTCTTGGTATGGGACATTTTCCCAAGCAAATGACCCCTTGGGAGACAGAGTAGGTTGTGGGAATGGGCTGCCAGCCCAGAGGCTCAGTGTCAGGCTGAGCATGGCTCATCTCCTAGAATCCATGATGAGGGCATGGCCCATTTCTGCTGCTTCCTAATGCATTTCACCCTTTAATTCTTTCTAGGTTGTAAATCAAATCCAGGCATTAGGGATCCCTTTTGCAACCTGCCCACACCGTGAGCAGTCTCTTTTGGGTCTGTCTTTGTCAGGTGGGATCTGCTCGGGTGCCACACCAGAGGAAGAAGGAAGGTGGTGACAGTTTTCAGCAAGGGGCAAAGCTGTGCATGTAAAGGCAAGTACCGGGATTGCATGGACATAGAGGCAATAGAGATGCACACAAATCTGTATGTATTTGCAAATTAACTATAGGTTTGGTTTTTTTTTTTAAGAAAAATGTCCCATAGAAATGTGGTTTTCACTAGGAGGCAAGGAGAAGGGAGAACAGTAGGTGTAAAGAGTTCTATGTGTAACTAAGGCAATAACTCCCCAATTTAGAAACTTGAGGTAGGTCCTCTCTTCTATTTGTTTTTTTCTCACACCTGTGAAACTCACCCTTCCTGCCATAACCTCCCGAAACAAGGGAATGTTTCTTCTCATAGCTCTAAATCTCACTGGTCTGTTTGGGGATGAAGTAATAGCCTTTACTAATCTAAAAGAAAGCTAAGTGGCTTGGGGACAGGTTTTTTTACCCCTAAGGTTCATTCTGCATTGCAAGCAGCTTATGAATAGCAGATACATTGAGCTCTTTTGTCATGCAGAGTCACCTTTTTAACACGAGAGTAAAGTCAGGGTGCTAAGCTCTTGAGTGGCTCTGCACAAACAGTTTTGGGCCAGGATGACTACCCCTGACTAGTCCTTGTGCTCTGACACCAAGGTTGTTTCTTTAGTGTCTGTAAAAGAATGAAACAACACGTACCTGTTTATCTTATCCAGTTATCTTTTACAGGAATGGAATTTTAAAATCAGATTATATTTGTTAGAAATTTGTTGAATTATTTCTTTGCAATTAACACCACAAAACGTGTAAACTGCATCCACAGACAGATACATAGAAAGAAAGTGAATGCTTTTTTTCATAAAAAAATTTCTCCTCCCAAAGTTAGTGACTTTCTTGTCATTGAGATTTCTTTTGTGTTTCGTTATTTAAAAAGCCCCTAAACCTGCATGGGTCTCACCTTTTTTTTGCTTTCTTCAAAAGACAGAGAACATTGAGTTAAGTCTTAAGGTTCAAGTTCTAAATAGCAGAAGGTTTTGGTGCCAGCAGCAACATCTGGGTGAAGGCTTTCAGACTGTACCAATCTGAGCAATATAGTCATTTGAGGTACCTTCCATTAATTTAGTTCTTTACCAGAAAAGACCCCTTTTTCTTGTCTTTGTCTTCATGACAGGTTCCTTGATAATTTTGTGTTTAATACCTACCCATACAATATTTAAAAAGAAGTTTTTTTCAATAAATTTCTTTATTATTTGAAAACATGTATGCATTTTTTCTTTACCTTTTCAGACCTTTACCTACTGGTAATATTAAGGTTTTGATTTTTAAATTTGAATGAATTGCAGCATATTTTGTAAATATTTATATTCCAAATTTTAGTATGTGGTATACCAAGTCATTGTTAAAATTATTTCTGCAGTTCCTATTATGTGTGTCAATTTGAAAGGCTTTGAGAAAAATAAATAGGTGTGCAGTTGCTTTACATCTTTTGCTAAATATATTAATGATAGGATATATATCACATATAATCGCTTCTAAATCCAACTAATTGATTGTGACTGTGTTTTTGTAATGTTTCTTTTAAAAGCATACAATTTTTATTTCAGGATATGCTGCAATTTATGTTTATAACAACATTATTTTCACTTAGTTTATGCTAATACTGAGATTTCAAAAAAGAAAAAGGAGCAATTCTCCACCATCATTTTAGAGCACAGTTGGTGTGACTAGGTAAAGTACCACAATATTTACTGAAGAAGAGATTTGTCTTGCAACCCCTGGGCTTCTTTGTCTGGTTTTGAGATTACTTGATCTGTTGCTCCCAGAGTCTTCCCTCAAGATCTACACAACGAATAGATTTGTCACTAGAAATGTCAGAAATGTTAATAGCAGAGTCAAGGAAACTTGGTAGATGTGTCATCTGAGAAATCTGCTTTGTTATGTTGCTAAAATAAAATACAAGGAGATGGCTTAGATCGCAGCTTGGATTAGGTAGCTGTCAGCAAGAGGAGGAAAACTGGGCTCTAGCCCAATTCTGTAATGTTAAAAAAATACACAGAAGGAACAGAATCCTCTCAGTCTCTGATACAACTACCTTAACTACAGTTGGTACAAAGGTACCGTTTTCATACCGAGTACTTGATGCCTGCATACCTAGAAGGTATAATATTTCTTCAGAAAATACCCACCTACCTGAATTTGGCATACAAAAGACTCCCTGCTCCAGGGAACAAAACAGGTCTGAACTAACCGGGCGCCTGTGAAGAGATGTAAACCCGTCTCTAGGAGGGGGGGCAAACCGCACTACCAAAACTCTCTGGAAGATTTTTTCAGTCCAGAGTCCTCTGTGCCTGTAGTTTCAGCATACATAGCATTTGTGTAACTACTTTTATGTAATGTACTTGGTACATTTATTTATATGTTGTGCCTGATAATATTCCACCTAAAAGCTGTATGCTTTTGTAGTTACTTTGTATGTAGACGTGACTATAAATGTCCGTGCCAAGCGCCCGCACTCGGGCCTTGCTGCCTGTGCCGCATGCAGTGCGAGTTCCTACTGTCCCTCGCGCTCATCTGGGGTAACCCTGAGTTTGTTTTGGGAAACAAAACCTACTTCTGGAAGACCTGTAATATAAGAAATACCTTCTTCAACTCTTACGCTAAAATAACTGCATGAAAGGCCTACCTCAGCCCTTGATTTTTGCACAAGGGCCTACCTCAGAATTTGATTTTCCTGTCCCTTTAAATGGGAGCACTTTTCTTTCTACTCATCACCAAAAGAGGAAAAAGTTTGTGATTTAATACTGCTTTCACAGAACAACTGAAGTACTTTTTCTATTAAAATGGTATTATTTATATTGATTCAGCTGTCTAGATGTGACATGTAAGGATGGACATGCATTTTTATAGAATAGGGTGCTGACAAGCAGTTGGTTTGGGGAGTGGTTAATGGAGATCACTTCTAAAGAGGTAAGGTCAACTTGAGTGTGTATGAACAAATACCGCCAGATATTCTTTAAGAACAATGGGTAACTATCCATCACTTCTATTTCAAAATCACTTGGCACAGTCTTATTCTAATATTTTCCCGATGCAAACATCTAAAAATGCTTCTGCTAATGCTCATTAGCATAAACACCTTCAATGACACATTGAAAGTGTCTTCTACATCTGGTTGCCTTGTAATTTATTAATAAGCACATACTGTTTAATAAATTATTATTTTTTTGTAAAAAAAATGAAGCATTTATGTTTGAGGGTTGGGTTTTTTTCCTTTTCTTTTTAGAGAAGTGAGAAAATAGTTTGGAGGTTTGTTTTTTTCTCTTTGTATCTGCTGTAGATATCTACATTTGCTACCAAGATACCAGGTAGCACACAAAAGGGGAAACTGCAAAGGTCAAGGAAAACATATTTTCAATACATTGAGACAGTGAAATGCTGAACAGAAAACCCAGCCTTGGAAGGTCACCATTGACTGTGAATAATTTAAAGAAGCAAAACCAGTACTCAGTTTTGCTTTATGATTTTGCATTAGAGTGATGCAGGCCTTCGCAGGCCTGGCAGTCATCCAGATTTTTTCTGATTGCTGTTACTGTTTTTTTTTTTTCTTTTTCCATACTGAGGTGTGGTTAGTTAGAGTTTACATTTTTACCTCTTGGATTTGTCTTTTAAGCTTGCTTCCTTGTAGTCTGGAGCTTTGAGCTAGTTATAACCTCTCTGATTCCAATATGCTTTTTTTTTGCATGATATACCTCCTTATATGCATGGCATACCTACTAAAGAAATTACAGTTATCAAGCTGTCATGGTCTGTATATGGCTTGTCAGGGCATCTGGACATTTGCTGACTATTTTTCTCCACAATATGAATTAATGGCAAATTTAAATTCCCGAAGTCTTTTCTCTGACCTACTGCTTTAAACAGCATTGCAAAGGGAGCGTTATCAAAATAGGGATCTGAGTGATGAAGAAGCCAGCCATGTGAGTGCGTGGTGTATTTGCACAAGTTGGGACAACTAAAGCTAAGCAAGAAATGAGAAATGGCAGGGAAGTGCAAAACATTGTTTTATTCAACTTGAAATCGTATGACTTCAGACACCAAAAGGTTCCTCTCCTGTGGCAGCTTTCAGACAGTCCTCACAGACTTCGGCTGGCACCAGCTGCTGCTGTAAGGAGATAAAAGGCCAGCGATGACTGAATTCTGGCTTTATTTCCAGGGGAGAAAGAGATCAGAGAAGCTAAAATAGTGTCAGTATAAGGTCTCAAAAAAGTTAGTATCTCAAAACACGTGGTTTATATTTCTTGATGTGATCACCAGTCCTAGGCAAACAAAAATGAAGTTGAGACCAGAAAGTCAAAAGCTAATATTGACTCCCAAGTTCAGTATTGCCAAAACTAAATTTGCAAACTATCAGGCTGTAGGAAACTCATTCTCTGATTAGGGAGAACTAAAAACCCAGCTACTCAACCAGCTAACCAAAAAAAAAAACCCACAACCCTTTTTTTTTTTTTTTTGCTTACAGTTTTTGATACTTGGTTTAAGACTGCATTCACAGGTTTCTGCAACTGTGGAAACTAGAACCTTACTTATTTGGTGTTAATGGAGGTCAACATAATAATGTCCTAAAGCTGCAGTGTAAGGGGGAAAAAAATTAGGAGTTTTTTAATGAGGTTGTGCAAGTTGGTAAAATTGAAGTTTGTGGACATTCAGGGACCCTCCTTGCCGTTAAGTTATTGCTTAGATGCTGACGGAAGGGATTAGCTCTCTCTAGTCCTGTTCTAGTGCAGCTGCTGTGGCCAGTGGATGAATAAGGTTGTGTATAGGGCCAGTCAGTGAAAGAAGAAATCCTATGGCAGCAAACAGACAGTGGCTGCAATGTGAGAAACTATAAATATTAAAGGAATGAAGATCTCAGCCAGAATGACTCTTCAAGGAGTTTACATATCATATCTCCTGAATTAGATGGACCAGAGTGAAAAACTGAGGGACTTTGCTGGATGCAAATATCCTCATCCCCTCTGGTGACAAACAGGAAGTTATCCCCATCAGATAAACAGAAAGTGGCCCTCCTGGCATAGCACCCCTTACTGCAAGCTGAGTATGCATTTTTGGAGGAGCCCCACATCTGCCCTGGTGGGCATGGGTGCTGCAGGAGTACTAGGTGGGGGCAGGGGGCTGGGTGGGTGGCTGTTCTTAGTGCTACATCTAACTCCCTGACACTCAAATGAAAAGGCTGGCGAGGACTCTGTAATAACTGATTAAGTGCTCTGATTTCTGCTCTTTTGTACCAAGCCACTCACTACGTGTAACACAGAGTCTGAAATAAGCTGTATCCCTGATGTGTAAGACACCAGATCAGCTGGTTGGAAACCTTCTGGAAGAACATGTTTCATCAATAAGTGGCGACTGAAAAAAACACTAAGTCTTCACATGTTTATTTCCATTTCTCCTTTCCCTCTCTCTAGCTCCTGTCCTCCTCTCCTTCCTACCTTCTTATCCCTTCTGTTCGTCCAGTGCTGCAATCTTCCCATGCCTATAGTGTCTCAGTCCAAGTTCTGCTTGTTGCTATATGGCATCAGGTGTTCAGAGATCCAGGAAGTAAAACCTAACCTGAGACCTAGAATTTACTTTACATGGTTTAGACACAACCTCTGTGTCCACCTTTTTTTCATTTCCCATCCATGGAATGAATTTTTTTTTCTTTGAAAATATTTGCAAAAAAGCATTCTGCCTTTTTTTCCCCAGTCCTGGGCCCTGCTTCTGCCAGGCTTGTAATTATTTATTTATTTATTTATTTATTTTAAAGGGTATATATTAACAAATTCTGCTGAGCTTTTAACCTTCTCTTAGAATCCTTCATCCTCACCATGCTCCTAATGTCTTCAGATTGAGGCATTGTCTCCAATGTGCATAAGCAACCAGTGAGGTGAAGGGGTGACTGATCCATACATGTTTAGTTTTTTGACTTTTTGTTCAGGGTTTTTCTTGATACACAATGCTTTCCTATTTGTACTTCCTCTCACTTTCTTCTTCCTTGGTCGGATGAAAGAGTGCTAGCCCAAAGAGCTCCTCAGTAACAACAGTCTTTGTGTGTGGTGAAGGACAAAGAGGTGAGATATTCCCATCCGGGGTAGGAGAGATGAAAAGAAGGATACACAAGGAAACAGATTCACAACATGAGCATTAATAACTGGTGTCTACTGAAAACATAAACATTGATGTTTTGGGCCAAGGAAAATGCCTTGATCACAGTTTCCAAGGGAGTCAATGTGTTTTCTGTATAAATTTAGATGACCCAAAATTGATGTTTGTGGCAAGTGGCCATTCTTAAAGCTCCACCATCAAGATTCCTGTTCATATGCATGTCAGATGTTCCTTCCACCTTGAGAGCCCAGCGTGACTGACTGCTCCCACAGAGCACCTATTTTTCAAACATCTATCCGGTTTCCATTCACATTAGGGTTTGGTGCACCTCGTTTTGACCATACTTATTATCTACCACTGACCCTTGGGTACCCCGACTCTCAGTGATGGTATCGCCAGAGTTTCTGGAGGTTTTGCAGCTATGTAATAAATTGTGAGATAATGGATATAAAAGCTGCTTTGGGAGCTCAGTGAACAACTTTCTCAGTGCCTGTGCAGAGCAGCGCTGCTCCCCTCCTCAGCTCCCACGCTGGTTGCACGTGGGGTAAGGGGCCTGCTGTGTTTTCATACACCTCCACAGCTGCTGAACGCCGTGACCCAGAGCTGCACAGCGCGAGGAGAAAGAAGGTATCCCTGTAACGACTTCAGGGCTGAAGTGGGTAGTTGTGAGACTGGGTCATGATACTGCTAGTTGTGGTGGAAAGAGACGCAGTGATGGAGAGAATCTTCTTTGCTCTGGTGTCCTTTAATAAAGCTTAATCCGCATGGGAAGCTTTTCTGCATGCTAATAAAATGGAATTGCATTTCTAAAAACTGTCGATATCAGTGCAGTATGCAGATTTTTATGCAGCATTTTATACAGGCTTCTACAGTGAAAAAGAGAAGTTCATAGCCTCTTTTACTCTAGTAATCGCTGCTGTTAATTAATGGGTCTTTGTTATCTCTAAATTGAAGTAATACTGTGAGCTACTCCTGCTTGCTGCTTTGCTTTACTTAATTGTCCAGACATTTGACTCAGCACTGACTTGCCTAGATGCCAAGCCCATATGCTAATGTGTTCCTCTGCTCCTAGGGGAGTGTTAGTTAGCAGGCTGCCCATTTAATGCTGAACACGTGGGAACTGCTGTGTGGTGTGAATATGCTGGCCCAGCAGACTTGTTTCAGTGCCAAAACGCTTCACAATTGGACATGATTTTTCAGTGTTGCATTCCCTTTCAGGGAACTCTCCTGGCACATCCAGGCTTTTGTTTTCTTCTCTCTGAACCACCATTAACTGCTCAGAGATCACAGAATCACAAACTGGTAGGGGTTGGAAGTGACCTCTGGAGATGATCTAGTCCAACCCGTAGCTAAAGCAAGTTCACCTGGAGCAGGTTGCACAGGATTGCATCCAGGTGGCTTTGGAACCCCTCCAGAGAAGGAGACTCCACAAGATCTCTGAGCAGCCTATTCCAGTGCTCTGACACTCTGAAAGTAAAGAAGTTTTTCCTCATGTTGAGGTGGAACTTCCTGCGTTTCTGTCTATGCCCACTGTCCCTTGTCCTGCCACTGGGCACCACTGAAAAGACCTTCTTGACTCCTCTTGACTCCTGCCCTTTAGATATTTATAAGCATTGATATGATCCTCTCTCAATCTTATCTCCTCCAGAAAGTAAAACCTGCCCTGACATTTGGGAGTGCTCTACCTGGCTTGCAAACCACCTCCCTTCCCTTCCAGTGTCAGGGCAGAAATGGCCATGAAAATGTTTAGTTGCCCCTCTACCTGCCTTCCCTTTAGCTTCACCTCAATATCATAGGATTATACTAGGAGCTGTAGGACTGAAATATAGGTAAAGTAAGGTGAAAAACAAATTAAGGAACCCCCTAATTCTTTAATTAGGGCATATGGTATCACTTGGCATGCTAATAATGTGATGGTGTGACACAAAATACATTGCTCTACCCCTGTGACCCGTAATTCACGGTGGGGTGTAACCGGGAGTTTCACTCAGCCCGACCAGGTCCCAGCCTGCACATACAGCTCTCTCAAGCTGTAAGTAGCAGCAGTATGCTGTGGGGCTGCCTCTGCTTGAGGTGGTACTTTGTTCCACTTGTGACAGGCCAATGGTAGAAGTGTTGTGAAGTCTGCAGAGGGAGAGAGTATCTTTTAGGAGATCAGCTGGGAGAGGTAGAAAAGACTGATCAAGCCCTCAACTCCAGAGATTTGCCTTTGGGTTGGGAACAGAAGCTTCGATATAAAATCAACATACTGATATGGCAGTATTGGTATAAAACTGAAGAAACAAAAAAAAAACTTGTCCAGGCTTTGCAGCTCTATCAGTTGGTCTAACGAAAGATGTTACCTCTACCATTAAACTTCAGGGGTATTGTGTTATCCCTTCTAGGAGCTATGCAAAAACTGTGGGGCAGCTTTACTGAATGGAATAGTGCTTCCTAGTATCACTAGTTCACTGTATGGATCCACTCTGTCACCTTCCTTCAAAGCTGTATCTCCCACCAAGGCGTCGGAGACCAAATCAATGTATTTTCTAGGTGCTTATGTGAGGTCTCTTCCCTCTCAGCACAGCTTGCTCTTCAGGCTGCATGGGCATTTCAAGGGTAACAGCAGACTCCCCAGGGTCCTCGGTTGCTGTTGGGTAAATCCAGCTCTCAGGATTTAAAAAAAGGAGAGTGAACAACCATGAAATATTAAAGCGAAAGGTGAGAACAGGGCCTTGTTTGTATTGAATCATACTGTCGATTATCACCTTTGCTCTCTTTTGTCTACTCTATTTTTATGGACAGTATTATTAACTCTGTATATGTGTATATGGACATTCCTATAGCTTTGCACTGACCCATAGCTTTGCTTACCTTCATCTGGGGCTGTACCATGGTGAAGCTTGCAGGAGTTTTCCTTCTCTTCAATATTCGTGCTCATTTTCACTTCGTTCCTTACTTGCTGAGGGTGGAGCAATCCACTGTTGGTGCTGTGCAGGCAGAATGAAGTCTGTCAAAAAAACATAAAAAAACACCAAGGAGCATTTCTTTTCTTCCTAAGGGACTCAGCAACGTTTTGAGACTTGGGTTTCTGTAGAACAGTGAATGATACTTGGTATTTTAAAACTGAGCAGAGTGCATAGTCTTTCACAGGCCGTGGTATCACAGATGATAGCACGCTGTGCTCTTAGCAGTTTAATAGCCTGACATTTCACTTGCTTTCACATTTTTGATGGAAATTTCTGCAACTCCAACAGGCTAGGGAAGCCTCAGAAGCAAGCTTAGTATTACGTATGGTTGAAAATTTTTGGACAGACCTTTTTCTTTTGAAAAATGCTTATTCACTAAAACAGTATTATGTAAGGCACATAAATTTTGATTATGTTTTTTTTACTTGCTTTTTGCTATAGCTTATGCTATTATACAACCATGACTTTTGTTGGTACAAAGTGAAATGCAGAATAAAAAAAAATGAAGCCAAGAATGAAATGTTTTGATTTACTGGATTTTTAATGCTGTTCTGTGGGAAATTCCCATTTTTCAGTCCACTCTGGAATTAAACAATTTTTGCAACCTCAGCATTTCATGTGAGAGACATTTTGAAATCTGACCAGCAGTGTGTGCTGATCTGCACTGCTCGTCTGCCTCTTTCCAGCTGGCTGTGCTGTGCAGCTTTCACTGTGGTCAGCAGTGTGACCTGAGAAGAATCCTTGGATAGGTTGTCTAAGTACCAGGCTGGAGAAAACAGTGTGGCAGCAGCAAGCAACTTCTGCTGAGAACAGGTAGAAAGGATGCCTGGCTAATGGAAGGAAAACGGAGGAGCCTTGCTGGCTGCACTCCTGGCTTTGGAAAGTCTGAGGGGAGAGTTTTAGTAATGTATTATTTGCATGGCAGTGTCTTCTGCAGAAAGGAGAGGAGACTCTTTTCTTTTTCTAGGAAAAGAAAGCAGAAGAAGGGAAAGAAGAAAATAAGGAAAAGAGTTGATCAAATTTTCACAACAAAAAAGTTGCAAAATTACTGAAAACTTTGTGAGAGGAAGAAAAGGGAAAAGAAATTCTGAGCAAGTGAAGGTGAAGGAACAGTAGGTGACTTGGTGGTGTCTTAAATGTGCTGACAGAAAAGATAGGGTGGCTGTGATTGGGAGGCTACAGAAACTGAAATTACAGAGTGAACTGGGAAAAAAAAAGAGGAAAGAGGAAAATCTAGTCAGGACAAACCCAAAGAACATGGTGAGATTCCCTTTCTAGTAATTTTGTGGAAACAAAGAGTAGTTCTGGGTATGACCTACTGTTTTCTGTGTGTGGAGAGAGCGGTAAGCGCCCTGACTTTTCATACATTTTCCTTTCTACTTCAGTGTCTTGAGAGGTATGGTATTGCCCTAAAGTCTGACAACAGGAACAGACTATGCTTGGAAATTCCATTAGTTTTAATTTATCTGGCCACCATGGATGTCACAGGGCAGGAGTATCATGCAATTACTCTTTAATTATATGATTAGTTAATAGGGTTTCCTATTAAACATCATGTAACTACGTGGAGATTACCATGCAATTACCTTTAGTAGATCCAAAACTAATTAGCATATAACCTGTATTCTTGCCTTGTGGTTCAGAAGGCTATAATCTTGTAATGATATAGTACTCACTGTGTTGTTAGCCTGCCACTACACGCTAATTTCCATGTAGTTAAATGCACAGTAGTTTTCATACAAGTAGTATTTGTGCCCTGTTACCAGTGTCCTATAAACTTCTGTCCCTGTGGGCTTTGACAATGACTTAAACCAATTACATTTTCAAATTGCCTTTGTGAAATGCTTTTGTTTTACCTCTTGCTTGCTGCTACACTGGAAACTCAGCTGGATGTGAACTGTAAAAGCAGTCACAAGACAGGCCACTTGATTAGTGTCATTCGTTTCATGGCACCAGTCTAGTGCAAAATGTATTTGCCCGTGTTACTGATATTTACTGTTCATTTGTGGAAAGCAACGAATTATGGGTAGTAAATGGTGCAGGAAGTGCATCAGTTCAATAATCATAATAGAATTATGTATACTCTAAAAGATAAGCATCCCTGTCCAAGTTTCAGTGGAGGTAAGCTCTTTCTGTGTCTTGTTTCTCTTTGAAAATTCAGCTGAAATGCTGGTGAGCAAAGCTAGTGTGCTTGATAAACAGAGGCTAGGTTATATCTTTTAGCAGATAATAAAAATATTTTTTAAATATTGACTCTGTGTTTTTGCATATTTAAGAGCAAATTAACTGTATTTATTCTGTGGTGTATTGTTTGGTATTCAGTTTCTAATGACGGGCTCCATCGTACCCCTCAGCTGAGATGGGATGACAGGAAAAATAAGCACTGTAACTGAGTTGATTTTTCTGGGTTGGGTTTTTCTTTTTCCTTGACTTTACCCACTCTCATTGCCTTTGCAGGGGTTTTATGTTAGAATAGAACTACAAGTAATTTTTTGTTGGCCAAGAGTTGAGTGAACCTGAGCTGTACATAGCGGTATTTGATCTGTGTAAGACACAAAATTTCACTTCCTGTGTGCTATAAATCTCTGTCACTTTATACAGGAATGGTGTGAGCTACAACTGTTCCTCCTTCAGCTTTTGAGACTTACCCAGTAGTTTACTATTAAAATTAATAGTGTTTTTCAGGGATTGCCTCTTAGCTACAACGATAATTTCGGCACTGATAATTTTCACTGTACCCAGTATGTGATTTCAGAGCTAATGCCAGTTATTAAGATGTCAGTATGTGCCTTGTCAGTGGCTTTTTGCAATAGCTCTCCACCCCGTCACTCTTCCTGACTGGTGCCTGTAAGGACAGTTTGGTCAATCAGACAACATCAACATTTTCACTGGATCATTTAAAATACTAAAAAGAAGAGGAAAATATTCAAATTATTAATGTGTGCGGTTGTCCTTGCTGGTTTTATTTTATGCATTATTTGTAAGCAGGAGGTTGGATGTAACCACAATAAAGCAAAGCCCCAAATCCCAGAAGTTATCCACCAGCAGGACTTCCATGACTCTCAACATAATGTGGCATGAAATCATCCTCAGACACAGTGTAAACCAACTTCTCAAACTCCCTTCATGGAGCAGTTTCAAATGTTACCATTTTTATAAGGATGTCTCTCACACAAGATCCCTGGACCCCTGCAGGGAGAAGAAAGGAATTGCCATCGCCCCTAGGAGCAAGCTGGGAATATTCTAGGCTGAAAGACAGGGAAGAGCACGCACATGGGGAGCGGAGCACAGCATCAGTGAAAGGCTTAACCACCAGGGTCTGTGCAGGCATCCCCGGGGCCATGCCGGCTGACGCTGGGCCAGTGCTCATGGGTGGCCCAGAAGGATGTCTGCCGTTACAGGCATGGCTACGTGCGGTCAGACCTGCAGGGAGGTCATGTCGAGCTGTGATGTCTGCACACAGGCAACCAGACGGAGCTTGAGGTATGTGGGTCACGTGTCTTGTTATACCCCTGCATGCACACAGGCTCCTAGGCAACAGCATTTGAGGTTGTGATTAATTACAAACACAGTGATTTGCTACCTGCGCCTGGCCCCCGCCATGCTGCTGTGTCTTCTGCCCCTCTTCACCTCCCGGTCTAGCTTCTCTCCACCTGACTGTCAGCTGATTCATGTCTATCTTCCCAAAGTCCAGCTACCCAGCCTCTACCCTCCTGCAATGCTCCCCAAATGGATTACAGTTTTCCTTGAACCTAGAGTAACCTCAAACACATAAATCCAGTCTGACAAAATTGCTCCGTTGTTCCCCTCGTTTTTCTCAGAAGGTCTACTAAGCCCAAGGACAAGAGGACCTTGAAGACACTGGTGTTTTTTGAGCGGTGGGTAAGATGTGTTAGCAAGGTAGACTGGCTGTGGTTTGGGTCTTTTTAATTCTTCTGTTGCCCAAACAACTTGTGCCCTCTTAGAATTCTGTCACTTGAGGGTGCAATAAATGCACTTCACGTTCCCACGTTCAGTCTGCCCATGAAAATAGTAAGTAGGAGCAGGCCCAGGTGAAGACTCTGCAGATCTCACTGCAGATCTCACCAGCCAGTCCCTCTATCCTTCACTTTGACAGTGACATTCTACTGGATTTGAGGAGGTAGCTTTTTTCGCCGCCAGTTCTGCACCCATCTTCAAATAATTTCATCTAGACTCTATTTCCCTAGCCTGTTTGTGCTAGGGAATGTCATGTGAGACAGTGTCAAAAGCCTTAATAAGTCAAGATACATGACATGCACTTACTCTTTTCTATCTGCTGTGTCTGCTTCTTTCTCAGAGAAGGAAATCGCAATACTTTGACATGACTTGTTCTTGGCAAAGCCATTATTGGCTTTTACTCATCTCTCCCTCCCTTCCTTTCTCCCTTCCCATCTCCTTCTTGTCCCATCTCTCTCTCTCTCTCTCCCCCCCATTCCCCACTTCTTCTAAATTCTTCGAAGTAGTTTGTTTATTTGGTCCAATATTTTTCTTTACTATAAAATCTTTTTTTTTTCTCCTGAAACTGTCTCTGATTATTTTTTTACAAGTTACCTCAGTTAGCTTAATAAAATGCATTACATCTCCCTGTCAACCATTTCTGCCATGTATCTTCTACACTATCTAAGCAACAAAACTCTGCCGCTGCTACAGTATTTACATAGACTGGTCTGAAATTTCTTAGCCCTTCCATTCATCTCTTTCAAATAAGAGCACAATATTGTTCTTTTTTAATTTTCCTGGCCCTCATAATCCACTATCCATGTATTCCAAAAGATAACTGCTAATGCTCCTGACACTATTTCACCTATTTCTTTAAGTATCCTATGGTGAAATCAGCCTGGCCAGGTGAACTGAAAACATCCAGCTACTCTCTAATCTCTCTTTCGCTGTTCTAGGCAGAGATACTAACCCATGTGTTGTTGGTACTACTAGTGTTAGTAAACTAATTTAAATGAATTTGATGCTTTGATCTCTTACGGGTCTTCTACTGACAGCTTTCTTCCTCTATGAGCAGGAAACCAACTCTTTTCTTGGTCTCCTTTTTACTAGTAACCTATTTATAGAAATACACTCTTGTTGCCATGGATGTTTCCTCCTAATCGTGTCTCATTCAGTCCTTTTCCGATTTTGCCCCTGCCTTGTGTTCTTCGGTGACCTAGCTTACATTTTTGAGTATGTTTCCTTCTTGTGTTGAGGGCAGGGAAGAGTATATGAGGAAATGAGCACCGCCTGTATTTAAGTGTTCTGCATATTTGGTAAATACATGAGATGCATAAATATAAAACTGTGTAGGAATTCAGATGTGCAGGTGGACAGAGGTTCAACAGAACTAGAGTTAGGGAAAATTTTCCTGAGCTCCATGTGATCTTTACAGTGAAGTGGTTGGTTTCTGCAGCAGTTAATGTCCAGCTTTTCTGCATATTGTTACTTGGGACTGATGATACGATTTATAATTTCAAAGTAGCTCTAGGAACTGAGATGAGGCAGCAACACTGGAGAAAGAAAATCCTCACCTTACAGGAAAGCTGCAGGATAAACTTAGAGGCATCTTTTATGCTTCAACTTTTTTGTATCAGCCTTCATTTTTCTTTGTCATTTCTCTCCATCTCACATTTCCACTTTTTTCTGCTCATCTGTCTTGAGGTGTCTGAAAACTTGTGAAAGTTTTGGCTTTTTGAAAGGTGTGGGAATCTATGTGGTAGCTGGGAAAGCCCAGCATGTCACAGGCAAAGGTAGCAAATGGCAGGGAGTTAGTTAGCAGGCGCCCTTGGCTGCAGTGCCTGTGAGTGGACTGAGAACAAGCCAGAACCTGAGAGGCTGTTGTGGTGGAACTGGGATCACTGGTGGAACTAAGGTTTTTATTACTGGAGGGCTGGCAGCTGTGTTAGTGATAAGAGCTACTGTGAGGTTCTCCTTGACATTTTGTGTGAAATCAGGAGCACAGCAGGGCTGTGTGTAATGCCTGAGTCTGGAATGCCTATACTAATCCTAGGGAAGCAAATGAGGAGAGGAGCCTCAGCAATTCAGTCCTTACCTTGTTGCTTGTTGTCTAAAGGTGACAAATGTGTAGATTCTTTAGGACCATTGCAGAAAGGATCAGACTTCCTTTACCTGTGGATATACTTATGCTCTGATATCTACTTTGAAATAAAAGTTATGTAATGAAGCTGTTTTCATCTGGGGTGCCTGACTGAAATCTGGTGTCTTATGAGAAGGCATTGCCCATCTTTGTCTCCTTCCTGGTCTGTGATGTACTAAATAACTTCAGGCATATGTTGTGCAGCTTGTGCTGGCACTGAACCAGAAGAAGATCCATGTGTTCACTAATGAGGTCAGTGCTGTTGGGGGCAGTCTTGGTGCTGTCACGTTTAGTTCATGATGTTTTGTGCTGTCTATTTTTGTGCTGTGTGCCAGTAATAGGTTTCTGCAGTACACAAAATCTGTCTGCTTGGAACCTCTTTGGGATTTTTAATGTTAACTTCTCTCCTTTGGAGAAATCATTGTGGTCTGAGTTAAGACAGTACTGGTCCATCATGGGGTGACAAGTATAGACATGGTTGACTCTTAGATGCAGGAAAGGGAGAAATCTGTGGGCTATATTAACTTCAAATCTGGTAAGTAGAGGGTGCAGCATCTTCTGGGGTGTAAGTGGGGATAGTAGAAGAACAATGTCCTAAAAATTACAGAAGTTTAGTCACAGTGACAGTAAGAACAGGTGGAGTTCACTTTTCAGCAGAATATGAAACCTATTAGTGGGATTCAAAGTTCGGTTTCTTTAAATTGCCTGTTGTCTCAAAAACTCTGGTACATTTTCCTGTTCTGAATGGAGATGGTGAAGACATTGTGAAAGAGTGATAGCACTTGCATTTTTTCCCAGGTCTTAACTGGAGCTGTGAAGTGACCTATTGACCATGTACTGGTGATGAAGCTGGAGGGCTATCCTGGGTCTTGGTTCTCCTTCCCTATGTAGTAGCAGAGCCATTTGGTAGTGTCAGTCTCAGACAGGTTCATGTGGTGACAGATACAATGAGGGCAGAATCTACTTTCATCTTTGATTAGTTCTGCTCCCAGATCTCAGACTTTCATATGGGACCAGATACCTTGGCTTACCTCCTTCTGGATGAGGTGCTGTGGTCTGGATAACAGAGCAGTGGTGGGGTTTGAATATTGCTTTGAAATGGTCCCAAAATAAAAGGGAAAGTTATTTAACATGTTTTTGTTTAGTCTTCAATTGTTTATTCATCTATACTAACCCTTTTCTCTTTTTAAAAATGTGAATTTTAGGAGTACATTTTCGCCAACCATCTCTCTGAATCCTGGTTGTCAGCAAAATATGCTTGTCTATCAGTAGCTGTGCATGCAAGACTTTGCTGAGGAGCCAGTCTGCCATTTTCCAAACATTTTCTTCTTTTCTTTCTTCTGCAGTGACACAGTAGACACAAAATCACCATGAGCACTACGGTCTGTTTAAACTCTATGGTTATTTTGCCATGCTTGGAATAAACAAGTATAAATTGTTTAGAAATGTCTATTACCCATGTTTTTAAGTAATTCCAGCAATTCACTTGAAATTTTCATCTTGCAGATGTTAAAAATGCAGGTGTCAAAACCATCATCTGCTTGTGTTACACCCTCCAGCTCTGTTCTAGAAGTGTTACTGAATTGAGTCATACTTACTTACAAAGCTACGTAATTTAAATAAACATAAATCTCAGCTTTTGATAAACTTTTCAACTATAAGTCTTTTAATTATCAAATTACTACAGTAATATCTTCTGGGGGAGAAGGAAAGAAGTGAGTCTTAACAGCAAATAAAGGCAGGTCACATCAATTCCAAATATATAAGATGGCATTTGTACTTTTCAAACCAAGACTGGCACGAGATTGTTGTGTCAGTTCAGTACACTGATATGTACCCTGACCACTGCATAGATATTCATGGACAGTGTAAGACTTCGGCAACAGAAAATGCACTATTTGTGTACTATTCATATTTGATATTCATATGGCATCAGGATTTAGAATCATAGAATCATAGAATCATTTAGGTTGGAAGGGACCTCCAAGATCATCAAGTCCAACCATTGAGCCATTAGGGCTCTAAAGTCCTCTGCTAAAACAGATTTGCCTCAGTCTGCTATCATACAAAGCTGTTGCTGAAACAAATAATCACTAGAACCATCATTACATTTTCACATACATGGCACAATGTTTGAAGGTGTGCGCACTTGATATAATGAATTTTTCTAATCTGTAATGGGGTGACGATATGTCTTACCAGCCTTTGTCACAGACATATAACAGCCTGGGTATCCCAAAATCATTACCGTGTCTCAGACAGATCCTGAGACAGTTATTTCTCTCATTTAAGCAAAATAAATGTAAGTTTTCATTCAATTTGCTAGTTACATGAAACTAGTTCGGTGCCATCATTTCTCTGTTTAGGTTTTGGCTCATAAAACTTCCAAGGGTTGTGTCCTTAGGCCAAGCTCACAATCATAAAACAGCCAGCTTAGTTCCTCAATCAATTTGAATTAATTTCAGTCTTTGCTGGTTCTGTAGTGTGCATTTGATAGAAAGTAAGATAGTCCCCTACAGACCATATTAGAAATTAAATTACAAGAGGAAACTTGGACTGTTTCCACTTGTGACTCTGCTACACTGTATAGCAAGGCAGGACAAATGTGCTATCCCTTACATAACAAAGCTAAGAAAACTGGCCAGGGTTGTATTCATGCTGTCCCAAATATCACTACATAGAAATCACATTCACGTGATAGCACGGACAAAGGAGAAAAATGTGGTAAAATAACAGATCAAAGGAAATAAATTTTCACAAAGGTGCAGTGTGATTTTGGGACTCTTAGTCAAAATAATTTCCAAGTGCAGAGTTTAGCAAAAATTCAAGAAAGGGATTAAACTTACAGATGAATTTCAAGCAGAAATAATTGCCCGAGTACAATGACAAGCAGCAGAGCACTGTGATAACAGAGCATTCTATTAAAAATAGAGCATTATATAAAAGAGCAAATATTTGTGCTTCTGCATTTGGACCAGAGTCTTAACAGCCTGAATGAAAATCACGTCCTTTCTCTTTGCCTCTCAAAAAGCTGGGTGTTTAATCTAAGGTAACCTTCTGAACATTCTGTTTAGTGTCAGGGGAGAAGGAGAGACAGGAGCTATTTCCTTGGCATTTTAAAGCTCTGGTTTGGCAATGAGCTCTCCATTTATCTTCACCAGACCAATACTTCATCAGGGCCAGACAGCAGGAGCTCCACTGCTCATGTAGAGCCTGAGGAACTAACACCATCAGCAAGTGAGGAGAGCTGCACTCCGGACTGCAGGCCAGCACAGGTACAGAATCAAACCACACAAAGCTCCTTCAGGACTGGGACATGAATATGATCTATGGTGATTACTTGTATAATATCATCTGTGTCTAGACAGATGAGCGTGTTCTTGTTAGCTGATGAGTTGTGTTAATGGCATTGGTAGGAATGTGTCTTCAGACAACCATTTACTTCCTCTGAGAACTGCATTTATGATCTTCCGCGAAGACTGTACACAATTCAATAGGTGCTGAAAAGCCTCTGAAAGTTTTTCGTAGACTCAATGTTTTATTTTAAATCGACTCATTTACAAGACTCCCAAAGACAGATAGCTTTCCCTGCTAGCTTGCAGTCACTCTGCAATTATATGGAATAGACATTGAAATGATGATGATGGTGGCGTCTCACTGCTACTTTTTGCTGCTGCTATGATCTAATGTATTTCAGCAACAAGCAATTCCCCCTATGTTTTGTATTCATCAGATGTCGACATTAACCCACTGTCACTTCTATTAGCTAGGTTTGCTTTTTTTCAAACTCAATAAAGGGTTTTTAATCTAGAAAAAGTGCCACAATATCGCTGTAACTGTAAAGGTGGGAGTTACCCAAAACAAAGGCAGAATGATGCCTTACCAGTTCAACCCTTACCCTGAGTGTTAAGGTATGTGTGTTGGCCTTCACGGAGCTATGTGTGCTGGGGCAAATTTTGCATGCTGTCTGCTTAGCCAGTGTCTTTCCCTCTAAGCATCTGCTTTTGACAAAACCACCCGGCTGATATGCACGCTGACATATGGAGCTATAGTTTTAGTTTCCTTTCTTGATGATAGTTTAAAAATACCTGATGAAGTTCTGTCCATCCTTGACCAGAATAAGAAAAAAAAACTAAGAACAAAACCCCCACCCACCAGCTTTAGCTCACAAATAGCATCACACTAATGCTGCAGAAAAATTCCCTGTAAGGTTCCAGCCCTTCCTAAATATGCTGCACTTCCTGGAGGACACGTGCTTGTTTATTTCACAGTAATACCACGTATCCTTAGAGAAGTTCACAGTTGCACAGCACATCCTGTATCTCCTTTTTTATCTCTGCGATATAAAAGTCTGTCAGGTTGGTTTTATAATGGAACAAAGCATGGCATTCTAGAAAACAAAGCAAAGTTTAGTTTTTATCTCCAGGGCTGTAAATCAAGAGACCAAGGAATACTGAAAATGCATCATACTAAAATGGTGAGTAGAGAGAATTTTCTAGTGGTGATTTGGATATTAATACATGTGGAAGAACCTGAAAAATATTTTGCTCCACCTATCTATTTATTTCTCTGTATATATATGTTTTACAAGCACTGATGGCTTCATGTTGCAAAGAAAGTTCTTTTCACACTTCCTCCTGGTCAAAGATTTCATTTCTTGTACTTCTCTAAAAATACATAGAAAGATAAAAAAAGATCTGCATGCAGCAATTTACCACCATGCAGGGACTTCCTCTGCATATGCTCAGTGTTTTAAAACTGCTTCAGCAATGGAAAACTGCACATGGAATATTTATTACTGACCTGCACTAACTCTTCACCAGGCAAAACTCGCCACTGGAATTTTTCCCCTCTGCTAGTTTGTACAAAGGCTGCACCTTGGTGCATTGCACACAGCGAAGAATCTTCAAGATCAAAGCCTCGTGCCTAAGCACTGTCTTGTTCCTGGCATGTCATGCCAGGCCCTTTTCTCTGTGAGTGCTTTGATGCAGCAGTCAGGAAGAATAACAAACCAAGAATGAACCAAGAGAGGAAGGAGGCAATGCAATGTCTTCTCATGTCCCTAGGTTTCTGTGTTAAAGCTAATACTTGCAAACTCCCTCGTTTGGGTAAGCTGCCATTGTTTTACTTAGTTACTATTTCCAGCAGTCATGCCTGGAGACGTCATTCTCATATTCTTGTAAATACAACAGTCAACACAGAAGGGATTCAGGCTGAGAGGAAGAGACTGTTTCCAGCCATTCCCTGTGCAGGAAGAATGGCACACCCATTGATTCACCCAAACTTGCACCTGGCCGTCAGCAAACAGAAATATATTCTGCATGATATTATGCAATATCACTGACCTCAGAGGTTTGCAGGAACTGTGCACTGTTTCCTTTCTGTGGAGCTCCTCTTTGCTCAGGAATGGCTGTTCTCAGAGACTGATGCTCAGCTTTGAGTCTCCTAGGGGACCCTCATCTTATTGATTCTGCCAGAGGAGGCCATGGCAGAAGACTGAGTGGGCGTCACAGGTGAGGCAACTCAGAAGAACCTCTAGGACCTATGAAAAGATAAACATGGTTTCCAAAGAGAAAATTATCGTGTGCACAGAGGGAAAAAAAAAAAAAAACAACAACAAAACAATCTTACGTGAATACCACAAAAATTGAGAAATGCCAAGAAACATGAGAGGAAAAAACAAGGCCATCTATGAAGTCACTGAGAGATATATGGGATAGTACAATGCACATAATTTCCATTTCAGGCACAGCTTCTGGAGGGAGCCAGACAAAAGCTTTCTCCTTTTTTTATCTCCTGATAGTATAGTATTACACCCTAGCTAGTGGTTACACTGAAGTACCATGTTCCCACCAACACTATCTTTTCACCTAAAGAAGGTGGCAGTTCCATGGAGGAAGTCTCCTTGGTTTCTTCCCTGTAGAGAGGACAGAGAGAATGACTGCAAAGAGAGGAAGGGGCCGGTCCTTCAGGTCAGTTCTGGGAGTCTTTTTGTGCAGCTGAGATGCACCTGAGAAGGTACCACAATATAGCAGGAGACACAATCACCCAGGTTCACAATGGCACTGCAGCTTCTGCTCCCAGGCCCAGCTGAGACCTGGGCTGTTGTGAGGTGGGTGTTGGCAGGCTTTCAGCTGCAGACACATGAACTCCAGCTAACGGTACAACACTTTTGGGTCTTGGGCCTGTCAAGCACATTTTTCTGTCCAGCTTCTGCAGGTGAATGGATATTCAGATAAAATCAGAATAAGGACTTGATATTAAGCAGATTTATGCTTTCTTTAATCCTTTAGCCTTTACTTAGTGGAAGTCCTATTAAATATAGTAAAAATTTGCATAAGATGAGATTTTAGGAATGAATAAGAATGTGAATTAAAACTGCTTTTCTATGTTTATTTATGGCAGCACTCTTTATGTACCAGACAAGTTACAAACACTTGGAGAACATAGTGAGGAGTTCACTCTATGAAAACAAACACTGGATTGCATTTGTCTTCTGTACTTGCTTCTACTGGCCTGCCCATATGGATCTGCCAACTGGTACCCAGTAGGCTGAGAGCCAGTAGGGAATACTGAGATTTTCTTCCTCACTTGAACTGGTGCTTTCTTAACCTTCTTTTGAATTGCTGTCAATACTTGATTTTAATGAGTTTGCGTAGGCTCACTATTGTTCTTCTACCATTAGTGCATGTTTGTCTCATTGTCTCCTTTGTATCTCTTATTTAGGTTGCTTGCTGTGATTACTTATCTGCTTTTAATTAGCTGTCTATAAGCAGATGTCATGAGGTGGCTATGTGCAGATTTCACTTTCTCTCAGTTTTTGCATAATCCAGAAAGCAGTATGTGACTGTGAGTGTTTCTCTAGCACAGTTGCTTGCTTCCATTTTACTAACATCCTCAATTTTATTGATAAAAATACTTTTGATTACTCCTTTGCCAGATTAGCAGAAAAATCCCCTTCAGAGCCACAGATCATATTACTGTGTGTGGGCAATACCAAGCTTCTAATTTTGCTTTCATTATACTAATAACACTTTTCTGTTGTCACATCAACAGTGGTAAGTGTTGTTAACAGGTGAGTAGAGGATGTGTTAAATCCCACAAGTGACTCTAGTGTTTGTACTTTTACAGATGTTGGCTGTAGTAATTGCAATTCAACTCCCTATCTGCTTTCCAGCTTCAGTTATTAGCTGATATAACCTGTCTTGTAAGGCTTGAATTCACTAAAATAATATAAAGTGGATCCAAGCCCCTTGCAACTATTACTATCTCAACTGAAATTTTTCTTCCCTTGGATATACTGGTTCTTCAAACACTGACCCAATAACAGGACTTAATACCTGCATCAGCATTTAGATAACAAACACAAACCCCAGAGCAAACAAAACCCCGTGTTGCCATTAGGAGATCTAAAACAGAGAGCTGCTACGGATATTATATTCTCTGTGAGCTCTCTGTATCATGTGATTTTTAAAGTATTATAGTTTCAGTCAAAACCAACTTAGATGTGTACAGGCTTCTGACTGGAAGCCTTGCCAATGAACTGATTCAAGCCAACCAGATCAGTCCATTTCAAACTTTGGGAGGTTCTTCTGAACAAAAAAACACTCATTCAGTATGGTTCATTCCTAAAAGTCTTCATCCTGTGCCAAGAAAATTCAGAGGAGTTTTCTCTGCTTTCATGGAAATAGACTCAAACATGCTATCCTGCCCACAGTGAAGTCAGCGTCAAAACTGGCAGACTCTTCATTCATTGCAAGAACATAACTGTCACCAATTTAAAATATGAGAAAATTGAACAGAGAAACATCATGTTCTCCAGCATTATAAAGAATAAAAATAAATAAAGCAAAAGTATTTTTTTCTTAATTTGTCAATAAAAAAACAAAAAAGTTTTAAACTTTTAATTCAGGATAAATTCTCACAAATATGCTTTGAGTAAAGATTAGAAATATGTAGTGTAAACACTTTTTTTAAAGGTCCGTACATTTGCCCAAAATATATTTTCATTATTGTTTTACCAAATGGAATCAGACATAATTTGTTGTACAAACACAAAATTTTTTAAGAAATTAAAACAAGGCTGCTTTCCTACAAACAATGATTGTAGATGCCACTGAATAAGTGGGACTTGCATGGCTTTTATTTTTAAACATCACCCTATTTATACAAATATTTACATTCTGGTTTAAGCTGTTTATATTATAAAATAACAATGAACAATTCAATGAAAGAATAGTATATAATAATGTAGTAGTCACAGAACCAACAGAGACTTTTCTTAATCTTCTTCAAAACCACCTCCTGGACTGAAAAGCTTGTCTTTCAGTTAAGGGCAAAGATAAGGAAGGTATAAGCCAAACCTCTAATCCAGATTGCCTCTCAGAACAATGCTTTACATGTCCCTTTTTCTATTGCCATTCCCTTTCTGTTTATAGCAGGCAAGGGAAAGAATAATGTGAAATATTGCAACCTTTGACTAGTAAATATGTGCACATGGTCCATATCCAGTCGTGCTTCCGTTGTAACAGGGATGCAACAGTTTTGGTGCCAAAGCCTTGGATGTAAACATTAGAGCAAGGCTATGGTAACTGGATTAATGAGAATTGATAAGCTGCATTAATAGTTGCAATGGTTTAAAAGCAAACCAGTAAGAGACTTCAAGTCAGAAATACAATTTAATAGGAAAAAATAAAATAAATGCAATAATAGAAAGAGAAACCACAGACAGAGTCATAATACAACTTGACACTCTGTAGTTAGGGTGGTGGTAGCAGTCCAGATGAAGCAGTGATCTCATAGAAAAGATCTGGTAGCTCTTGTCCTCTGGAAATCCAGTGGGTGAGGCCTCCTGTGCTGTCCTGAACCCCAGTTTATATCCAGGTGGGAGCACTTGGCTCCTCCCCCTGGGCAGAGCATCTCACAATGGGTTGATATCATTCTGTGAGTCATGCAGTGGGTCCTTGATGGTCCATTAAACAGAAATAGCTCCTGGGGGGAGTTCTGTATGAGTCATGGGGTGAGGCATGGATGGGCCCATTAACAGGGAGGACTCCTCCTGCTGGGTGGGAAGGTGTTAACATCTCCCCTGACCTCTTTCCTTATCTGTTATAGCCTGGGGTGTGAGGTTTGTCCTGGGCAGCTGCTACCCATGATTTTCTTAACAGCCCATGAGCAGTGACATAGAGGGTATAGAATACACAGTTTTTGGTTCTACCCACATAATGGATAATAACTGCTCCCAGCCCCTGTAACCATGACAATAGTCTAAGCTTCTCTACTTCCTTTGCATTAGGTGTAATAGAGAGAGCAAAAAGTGACAATAAGAAACATTTTTCCCTGTAAGGGAATTAGCATGTCACCATACAACTCAGTAGGGTCACTGGGAACTCTGCCTTTCTGGAGAATTTTGCCAATCTACTTCAGAAGTGACCAGAGTTTAAAAAAATAAAACTGATGAGCAGCAAAAGCTACGTGCAAATAATATCCATTTCCTTAATGAATTGTGTCAGTCCCACTATCAGTCCCGGAATGTATTATCTGCACAAGCTGTAAAAGAAACAAGAGAAACTTTTTCTTGGTGATGTGCAGAGCTGCCAAACTTATTATCACATCACAGACATTCCACACAAGTTGTGTATATCCTGCATGCTTGTGCTTTCTGATCACTGAACATTGCAGTCTATATTGCACTGTATATTGCTCAGTTCCTTCTCTTTCATGGAGGCTCATTTGTCACGTGTTTTGGCTTGTGCAAGGATGAGTGAGGTTAACAGTCTTCTAGTTGCTGCCTGATTCACTCTTACTTTTCCTACCTTCTCAGTACAGTCAGCTGTGTTTGTTCTTAGTGAGTGTATTAATTATACTTAATCACCCTGTTTAGCTGGGAGAAACACTAAATCCCCTGACCATACATTTTTAATCACTGTTCTCCAAGAAAGCCAAACACTACCAGAAAAGGGTCCTCACTCCCTTCAAGGATACTATCCCACTTCTTCTGTCCCATCCCTTCCCAAAGCTGTATATTCTTATATTTTCCTGAATGTATTTTATGTATGCATTTGAGCTTTGATCACTCTGCTTCCTCAGGCGTTATTCTCTCACTCTCAGCTTCACCTTCTGTCCTTCCCTTATTTTCCTGATACACCCTAATTAATTCAACTTACAGTTTATTAGTCCCGCATCTGCAAGCTGTGACAATACTGAAATATGAACATATACGATAGATTCACTCTGTGCACCTTTTAAATCCAGGTAGGCAAAAAGTAGAACACTGCTCATTCCTTTTATATGTTGATCGGGAACAGTGATCTGGGCCAACAAAGGAATAACTTCTCTGGAAATGTTACTGAGACTTTGTCCTGAGGTTTTCCTTTCCCAGTGGATTTCAATTGCAGTTATGTTGCCACTGAATGTAATACTTTGCACCAAAGCCGAAGGAGAAATATTCCAAGAAAGAATCCAAGTTTATTCTTCCTGTGCACGTATGTTCTTTTACCTTTAGAAATTTCCCTGAGAGAGCAGCCTGGAGATAAAATGAAGGGCATTTTCAGTCAATGGTGCAAAAAGCCCGTATTTCAGCAACAGAGGTCCATCTCTTCTGGCATGCATTGCCTAGAGCTTTTCTCTTCTGGTCCACTTTGCTTTGCTTTCTATTCTTACAAACTATGAGACTCTTTCCTGGAACTTGTGCCTCAAGACCTTTCCCTTCTGGACACTACTTCTACCCTCCTCCACACTAACTGCATGTCAAACTCTGCCAGTTCCTGTTTTAAGAATGCAATGTTCTTGGGAGCTGACAAAAACATAACTTGCAGTGGCACTTCATTGATGTACCCCGCTTCCCAAGGGTCAGGGTAGCAGCCTGCACAATGTGGCCTGAAAAACAAAGCTAGTCAGTTGCTTTTTGCAGTCCGCAATGCACAAATAGTAAGACACACTCATTTGCCTTGCTTCTGCTCTCTCTCTAAAACTTCGAGTTCCCATCTGTCAGCATTTTCTCTGGGACATCTTGTGTCTCAGTGTAATCTTCCCTGCCATTTTCCTTGGCAGCATTCACCAGAAGTGTCTTTGGACATTAAGGCAATTTGATGTGGATAAAATCTCCTTTATTTTATTCACAGTCCATGTTCTTTACAGGAATCTCTTGATGTCTCTTTTCATAAGGGAAAACGAATGCAGCTAACAGCAGGTAGCCGTAAGCCTACTTCAGTCACATACATGTTTTGCCTGAATGTCAGATAGTTAGCTCAGTAAAGCCTGATAGAAGTTCAGTATTATTTGATTGCCTAAATCCATTAGGTTTCTTTTAAAAACCTTCATTTATGATATATTTTAACATTTTAGGCTAATTAGTCACCTGAACAAATGCATTTAAAAGACATTAATCTGGAAAACTGAAAGACATTTTTGTGACCAGAAATCTGGGATTAGGGCCATGGCATAGTGAGCCTTTTGACCCCCTCATCCATCCCCATGATCGTTTGAAACACACTGCCTAAGCAATACACAGTTAAAGGAACAACCCATGCCCAAAGCTGTGCTTCTGTTTCAAAATTTTCAGGGCATATTCTAACAACTGCAGCTACATCCTAGTTGTGTCCTTGAACTCTCAGCTACTGAGGGTCCTGGCCTTCATCTGAGGAGCAGTTTAGGCTGACCAAGTTAGTCCTCCTGGCCCCTTTCAGTGCCAAGCCAGACAGATTAGGTTAAGCCATATTGGTAATGGTTTAACTTTGTAGTGAAATATATTAGAGAGTTGTCATGCATTCATCTTGTGCTTCTCATCACACTGAAACAGCAGGAGTGTGACATATTTACTTGTTAAACTGCTACAGCTGTTTCCCCAGCACACTGAGGAGCTTGGCACTGATGCCCCTGTACTCTTCCATTCATACAGCCTTTGAAGAGGAAGGTCAGACTCTCTTAATAAGTTTCTGGTCCTCTGAGAGCTGAAAGACTTCCTTGCCCACTGGAGAAAAGGCATCCTGGCCTAGGCAAAGGTGTCTGCTGTGTGGCTGAACAACAGGTGTAGTGTGAAGTTCGGGTCTCAGTCCTGCATCTTAAATACCAGTGTTTAGTCCAGAGTTACTTCTAGCTTCAGTCACTTGACATTAACTCTTCTTTCCTTATCACTATGACAGAGATCAAGTAGCTTCTTGGCTAAAACCAGCTCTGGGAAATAGGCACAGGCTGCGCAAGTACCGGGAAAATTATGGAGCTGGCCCCCAGACCAACTGGAGCCATCACCGTACCTGACTGATTGCTGTCGTAACCTTGCAGAGGTCTGCTCATAAACCAAAGCAGTGGTCATGAGTGGGTTTACATCACTAGGGCCTGAGTTTTAAACCTAGGATCTGTACTCTGCATAGTTTGCACAGGATGTTTTGCTGCACTAGGATGCCAGGAGCTCCCTGTGAACTCCATAGGAAAGCACAGTGGGAAATGGGGAAGCATGATGATGGGATATTGGTGATACTGGCACAGCAGCCCCGTATGCACTACAGAGGAATACTCTGAGGCTGCTTCAGTCTTTTCACGTGAACAATTCTCTCTGTCACCCTTTGTATCCCAGGAGATGCAAAACAATCCAGAGGAGACTGAATTACTGAGCATTTGTTGAAAATAAAAGAGGAAGGCTAATAATTACCTCAAGCTCAGCTTAAGATTAAAAGAGCAGTAATCAAATGGGGATAGAATTGAGCTTTGTGCCTGTGAAGGGACAATATGAGAAGAATAACAGGAGCTTTATGTCATCATCATAATCAAGTCGAATGAGTGCACATTAGCCGTCACACTAACATTAATAAGAAGTGAAATATTTTTTTTCTGGATGTAGGTTAACTAACAAGTGAAGCCTATGCATTAGTAGTAGTGGAAATACCTCATTTAAACCAAAGAAAATCAAAAATTGTAGCTGTCTACCACCCTTCCTCAAGAAGAAACTCAGCTGCAAAGAGTTTTCAGCCAGCATGGAGCAAAGCTGCATGCAGGGCAGATCTCAGCATCATCAAGCCCTCTAGCAGCATTTGCAGACTGACAGAGCACCCAGCTGTGCACCCAGCTCTCCCAAGGCTTGGCAAGACTTCCAGGGTCAATTCAGTGCAAAAAAAACCCAGCAAGTTGCTTTGGGTAGTGTCTGAGGAAGCGTGGGCTACAGTAGCAGGGGGTGGCAGAGCTCTGCAAGAGAGGCTACAAGTATTTGAGCTCGGGGGTGTGTGTAAATCTCCCTCTAGTCAGCGGCTGCTCTAACTGCTTCGGGACAGCAGCCAGCAGGATATTGCATAGCTGCACTCCCATCTGGGCCTGGGTGCTAGGCCTCTTTCCAAAGCCTGGCAATTAAACCAGGAAAATGTTCAGCTGGGGGATAATTTAAAACCTTAACTGAAGTACTAACCAGAACAGGAAATTCCATCATTTAACAAGATTGGTGATGGTTGTTTGCCCTACAGAGGAGGCAGAAGCATGGAACAAAATCTAACAGGGTGAATAAATCTCTGCCCTCCTGGTGAATCAAGATTCACCTTTGTGAATATTTTATTGGGTTATTTCAGCCTAATTGTAAAGAAAGAGGAACAAAGAAGGCTCTTCTCTGCTCCCACACAGAAGTGGTTGCTTTTCTTATGAGCACTTGTGGGGCCCCACTGAGCATCTCCTGCAAGATGCTGCTAGCCAGCGGCTCAGGTATGAATGTCTTCTGCTAGTTATCTTGCCAAGGAAGTGTGCTGCTTTGAACAAGGACAGTGAAACAATATATTTGGAAAATAATCTCTCTCACAACACGTCAGCGTGCAAGTGTGGTACGGATGGGCTGTTCTTGCTGAAGTGAAAAGCTCCAAAGAGGCTGCTGATGGCAATTGTTCATCTCTGACAGGGTTTCAATGCAGCGTTCAAGCACATTGGTTAACTTTATGATGTCAATGAACCTGCCCATTATTTTTTGTTGGTTTGTTTTGGCTTGTGAAGAAGCCCAGTGTGATTGTAAAGTGTCTGTATGTCTGTAGTACAAGAAAGACCTGTTGAACTTTGCTTTGAACATTGCTTGGCTGCGTATAAGTGCTAGTCTCCTCACTGGAGGAGAAACTGAAGCCCAGGTTTTCCCAGACGTGTCCTTACTAAGGCTATTAGACTGTTCTTTTAAGCTCTTTGCCCTAATGAATATTTGTTCTATCCGGAGTATTTCACTCAGTCTCCTCTAGCAGTGGGAAGTGGTGGTGCTAAATGGCCAGGAAAGGCTTTGAGAAGGAAGGAGGTAGTGTAGGTAACTCTTACCTATGTCAAAAGGTAGTTGGAAGCTAGTTCTTCTTTCTCAGAATAGGGAATATGTGGTTTTGATTTTTTTGTTTGTTTGTTTTTATTTGTTTGGTGGTTTTGTTTTTTTTTTTTTTTTTAATCTGCTTTTCATTCCCTTCTCAATCTACTGTTTGGGTAGAGCTTGATATGAAAAATCTGTGATGGAGGGAAGAGGAAAAAGGGAGGGAGAGTCCTTGCCCTTGGTCTGGTGGCTCCTCCTGAGTTGCTGACTGCTCACCTGAGCTCAACCAGTCTGTGCAGTGCCAGAGGGCCTGCCACACTTTGGGTGGTTTTATGCTCTCTTTTGCAGGACAGGAGCAACGTGACATGGACACTGATGTCTAGAAGAGGATGTAACTGTGAATCTTTATGGCAGTCTAGAGAGTGACAGCAAAGTCCCTGAGAGCTCAAGCTCCAGACGTTTTGCTAGTGTTTCTTACTAGAAAGCTTAGATTGCTGCCTGGTCTGTCAGTTAATGTCTGTGAACCCCATTCTTAATCACCTATTTCTCTCTATAAAACATGAATATGTGGGCTTATGACCAGGACTCACTAGGCAGAATGACGCTTAAAATGTTGAACCTAATTTACCTTTAGAAATTAAACACCTATACAGTATTGTTTGCAGTCTGGCAAGTGCAGTTAACTCATGTCTCAGCTTTTATAGATAAATAATGCTTTTCGTTTGCTTAAAATCACTCTACAAAGTCTTGCTTGTTTGAGAACTTGTCAATAAGGCTGGCAGGATGAGGGCTGTATGTTTCTAGTCCTTTAACCATTTGTTTTAAAGCAACTGTCAGGTGTCTATGGTGTGCAAATTAGTGAATAAGAGGAGTATTCAACAAAAGGCAAATGAAAGAGGCTTCAGTTTTAACTGTTTATTTTTCAATTTCTAAGAAAGTAAAGAGCAATTCCCATTTTTTCAGGAATTTACATCTCTTAGTATTTGCTACCAGTTCGTTAGCATTCCTTTTTGAGAGACTTCCTCAGACTCCTATCTGTGTTAGAGTCCAAGTCAGAGAGATGGGGTGAGAAAAGTATCTGTTTCATACTTTGGGGATGTCCTGAGTGGAAAAAGCTCACAAACTTAATTTAACATCAGTAATATGATTTTAGTTATAAAGAGCTCAGTTTGCATGGATAGAACTCAGTTGGCATGGATGGTTTTCATTTGTACACTCATTCATGCACCTCGGTGAGCATCCATATTTAAGCATAACCCTGCTTTGCAAGGGATATTGGAGCACAGATTTGAGTGCCTTCCATTGTACAACACACACCTGCAAATCTGTACAAAGTCAAGACCCCCCACCAGCCAACAGATATTGGACTACCCTGTTTGGTTTCAGTTGTATATATATTGTTTTTAAACTTTAATTCAATTAAAACATCAACCATATATGAACTCTTTGTCATAACTTAGAGGTAACTATCAGTTTATTACTAAAATTAGGTTAAAAGCACATGCACATAAAAATCCTGTCCTGAAAGAAAATAATCCTAGAAGCTATTGCTTTTCACAAATGGCTTGATTTTGGCTGATAGCTGTTTGGGGTACCAAGCCTTTATAGGTATGAGCATTGACTCTGTGGAAAGATGCCTCAGTATGTTTCAAAAGGTGCAGATTTAAAAATAAAACCCTCAAATAGTAGTAGCTTGAAAATAATAGCTTATAATATTCTGTAGAGAAACTCTGTAAATGCAGTAAGTGTTGCTACATGCTTTGGGGTTGTTTTTTTCTAAACTGCTGTACTGTTTTTATAAGATTGTTTAGGCAGATGTTCTTCATTTTTTTTGTGTAAGAACTATTTGCTCTTCTGAGGCTTAGAGATATTCCTTCTGATGTTGAATTGACATATGTTCTCTCTGTGGCAGGATGTCTGCAGGTAGAATTGCTGAGGAAATACATCTCTTGGATAATTTAAGTACACAAAGTTTTAGAGTTCTGGCAGACAACAAATCTATAATATCATAAATCCTGACTGGTATTAAGTGTACATCCTACCGAGTGTAAGAATTTAGGGACTTTTCATATCACTTTTTTCTTTTAGATGTTCCTGCTACATCTTAAAAAGTACAAGGACAGATTAGTCTGATCGTTAATGTGACACTCAGTTCTTGAGAATCTGAATCATACACTAAGAATCTGAACTAGACAGTGATTTTTCTCTGAGACTCAAGTCACAGACAAATTGGAGAATTCCTGAGCTGGAGGGAGCAGTATTAGAGATACTGAGATTTACGGTGGCCTGCTTGTAAGACCACTTGCTTGCTCCATGGTTGGTCAGTCAGTTTGTAGGGATGCATGAGCGTGGGAGAGGTCGCAACACTGCTTTTCCTTGCTGCCCTGTTCCACTACGATAACACACTGGGATAACAAGGAACATCAGTTCCCTGTTCATCAGTTCATCAATTCAGGGAACACTTTTGTGTTCAAATCAATCAGTATTAACAAATACTGAGCTGGCTAACTCTGCTATCTATTGAACATTGAACTGTTTTCATGTCTTTTTTTTTTTTTTTTTTTCAGGTATTCAAAGTTTTACACAACTGAACTTGCCTTTTTCCAAAATGCAGAGCTCTGATACTTCTGTCCAAGATTTCCACAAGCAAAATATTTGGGTGAATGCACTTCATCATTCATGTGCCATAAATCCAACTTCTGAATATGCCAGGCTGACTGTGCACACATTTTGAGCCAACCAGCTCATGTTTCATTCTTATCTGCTCCAACCAGGGTACCAGACATCCAGAAAAATAGCCAAAGTCCTCCTCTTAGATCCAGACATGTCCAGAGTATCTCAAATGCACAGCAGCCAAAGAATTAGATTGTGGCTCGTTCTGTGAAAGAAGCAGTGTAGTAACTTCATGCTTTCTGAACCCCTTTACAAGGACTGCCTGCAGTCAGAAGTGAGAAAGTGCCATGTTTGTCTGTACAGACTGATGTTGCTATCCTTCCACAGCAGGCAGGGTTACTGTATGCCACGCTGCAGCAACAGAAGGGATCCCCTTAACTAGTGTGGAGGGGCTTGCTCCTCCGTGGCCTCAGACCCTGGGTCCTGCACTCCTGTTCCAGCCAGGTCAGGTGTGCAGCTGCATCAGTCCCCTTCAGGGGCTATTTGCATGAAGTTGGAAATCATTCATCCTTCCCTTTGGCCACTATGAGTTTCTGTTCAAGTTGTGTCATTTTAGTAGAAAGTAAGAGAGATGAGAATGAAACTTAGCTGCCAGTAGAAAAGGAGAAAGGAAATAGAGCTCTGAATTAACCAAGGTATAATGGCAAACAGTTGAAAAAATAAGGTGTGTGTCTGTTGTATCCTAACAATCCTACCTACGTCTGATGCCAGAACAGGTTGTTTGATAAGCAGCTCTCTGTTTACAGTTTTGCTGTCCCAACCAAATTAAACTTTTTACTTCTGTGCTGCTGTGATTACTTTCAATGGGGTAGCTCCTTGCAGAATCCCTGTGCTTACTAGGTTTACTGGTGTTTATAATTCTAAACCTGAATGTATAATTGGGTGGCAGTCTGTCTTCCTATTTCAAAACACTGAATGCTAATTAAATATGAAACTACTTGCTAATGAGTTCTGTATTCACGGGATGGTTTTCTCTGTGGTACCTCATTATTTCAAATCATATAGTTGTCCTCTAATAGGAATTCTTTTACTGAATCTTCTTTCCTTCATGTGAATTTCCATAGGTGCACCGTTTTAAGGCACTACTTCAGCTATGAGACTTTTCAAATTAAATGGTGCTATTTAAAGCTACTGCTTCTCAAGGACAGAAAATCCTTTTTTTGAATCATCCCAAGTCAATCAGCTAGAGTATGAAATTTGACCTAATCTAATAGTGGCTCCAAAGAGTTAAATACATTCCTCTGGCGCAATGCCACTGAGACAAATTAGATATTCCAAGCAGAACCAGGTTCATTGTGTAGTTTGCACATGTGAGATGGTATTATTCATGGAGTTTTTATCAAGAAAAGATAGTGAACTTGTCAGAAAATAGTATCTGTTGGGCTAAATTGTGCAATTCTCATCCATGCTTGTGAACGTTTGCACAAATAGACCCATTGACTTCCCAATGAAAGTGTTTCATTATGATCCTTCCTATTACAGTGATCATTATGTGATTTGAAATAATAAAGCACCAGAGACTCATTGACTTCAGTGGCACTGCTTGGTCCACCAATGTAAGGGCTGTGCAATGTAGTTAAGAGGATCTCAATAACAAAACCTCTGTTACCAAGTTAAATATAACCCCTGCCACAGCCCTGCCATGGAACAGTCACAAAACTGCATGGGCACAAGCTCTCTCATCCCCACACCCCCCTCCAGTTTTTCTTTCGGAACAAAACCAGCTGTAACTAGAGGCTGAGTTTTGCAAACTGAAAGGAGCTTGTAGCAAAAAGAACAAAAGTGCTAGTGTGCAGAAGCCACCCTGCAAAGAATGTTGGCAGGAGAGGAAGCCAGACCCTTCCACTGCTGTAACCTTAAACTATCATTTGTTGATGTTGATGTATTTCTAATAAGTGAGGAAATGAGAACACAATATAAAGGGAGATGGAGGACCCAAAACCTTTTGGATTCTAGGCTTTTCACATTTCTATGTAGCCTGGCAAGGCAGAAGAAACACTTTATTGAGTGATAATAGCAAACACTGCACAATTTACCCTTACGCTTATGTGAATGGGAAGTGCCATAATCTGCAGCTTTTCTTTTTACAGAACTGAAACCAGCAAAGAAAAAATGCTTTGTTGCTCAAGTCCAAAGTGCGGACAGATACGGGGTTGTGGCTCCAGTTCCAGAGCGAGCTGATGCTTCTTCACTGAGTGAGCTATTTAGCTATTAGTTAAAGTGGCGTGATCTGGAGCACAGCAGTGCATTACTTCAGTGTGAAAACACTATGAAGTGGGGTCTTTCTGTGCACACTAGAAGGGAGTCTCAGTCAAAAGAAAACACCATTTTAGTAGCAGTATTTGCTGCCTAGGGAGCTGCAGAGCCAGGTAGTAGCTTGGTATGGATTAATCTCTAGTCTTGGGATGAAGGGTTATCTTTATTTGCAGAAGAAAAAAATCTCTTGGGCGTCTTCTAGAGTGTAAAGAAAACAAATGAGTATCCATAAGCAGTCATGTTCTACCTGAGGATCTCTAAGCACCTCAGAAATATGCAGTGTCCTTATGCCTGTTTGACAAACCAGTTGTGGGCAACAGAAATTGTGGCAAAGCCATGACTAGCACCCACATTTGCTGGCTCATTCTCTCCTCCACCAGAATGGAACAGCAAAAAGTTTTCTATGCCAGTTTTACAGCAACTTTCAACTTTGAATAGCTCAGGTGAAAATCACAGTTGCAGTGAAGTCAACAGCAATTTTGTCCTTCACTGCAGTGTCCCAGTTAAGTAGTAGATATTGTAATAAAAATATTTCACAGCCATCAAGCCTATATGAATTATCAGGAGCTGTTGGTTTTTATACCGAAAGATAAAGGCCAAGGAAAGACATGGTATTTTTTTTAAGTTATAATGCTATGAGAATGAAAAAATCAGTCCATTCCAAGGGTTAAACCCAAGCTTCTTCTCTAAAGTTTCTATGGCAACTAGATGCAATCTATAACGATACTGTAGTTAATGAAATGTTTCTTCCAGACCAACAGGGCAACATGTACCATTCAGTAATGAGGGATGTCTTTGGGGAAGAACAGTGGCATCAAAGCTGCCTCCTAGCAAACTATATTGCATGCTAAAAGCCTGAGGTAAAGTGTGTCCTGGAGTCCAAATTCCCTTCTGTTTATCCACAGTGCTTTCTTCATGTCTGCTCTGATGATAAGAAACACTGATAATAAGAACATTGATTCAGAAGGAAGAGAGTAAGGAAAGAAAGTATATTTAATCACTTCCCTAATTGAATCGTAAAAAAAAGCTTCTAAAGAAAATTTTTGTTTGTGTGTTTGAAAGAGGTTTACTTTTCCTTATAAATGGAATAGCTAAATGTTGACATTTGATGTCAGCTTACTATATCATATCTATATCTGTATGTGTGTGAATTGTGTGGATTCAGATTAAGTTTCTCTGTCCTTGTCTTGACTTCTCAGAAGCTAAATTCTATGTTAGCCTCAATGCAAAACCCAACCCAAACGTTTTTCAGCCTGGATTTATCCCATCAGATAAAAGACAAACCAGATAAAAGATGTGATGAAACCTGTGCGTGTGCATCTGAGAGATGGAGGCAGCAACTTGAACACGACAGGCTGTACCTGAGCAGTGACACAAACTCCCCTGGTCCCTTACTGCAGGGGCTGATTGTGCTGCCAAGACCCTCTGCTCCTGGGAAGGAATTTCTTCCTTGTGCACTGGGGCAGGGCTCTACCCATGATGAAGAGGGAAGAGAGAGGGGTCAAGGCAGGGCTTAGGAGAGCTGTCTGGTGGCCTTCTGCTCTGTGTGAGAAGGCTTCTTCCCTCCTCTGCTCTGGGACAAGGCTTTGCAGGCTGCTTAGTCACTTGTTCAAAGCTTTAACTTTGTCCTTTCCAGCCCTCCAAATTTGCAAGAAATCTTAGAAATACTTAAGTAAATAGGACCACATATACCTGATTTTGGGTGTCTAGGTTTAAGAGGCTGGATGTTGAATTTCTGTAAATACTTTTGCTGCACACAGCCTTGAAGAACTGTAGGAATAAACACTCTATCCAGACCTAATGGATACTGCCCACACTGCCTCCCTTCAGTGCCGTGTGAATGCAAGTGTCAGAGTATAAGAGAAGGTAGGAACAAGCTCTCTCCCTAGTCAAAAGAAAAAAAAAACTAAGAAAACATTCCCAAAAGACAGAGATTTAATTTCATGGGATGAAAATTTGTTATTCTGTAGGAATGTTTATGTTGTATATGATACACCTACTATGCTGTAGTAGTACTGCTGTTGTAAGGGCATAAAGACAGCAAACAGGGCCTCCAACACAGAAATCCTTCTCTAGGGCTTGGAATATGTTATATGCTAAAATACTGGCCTGCTTCTTCCAGTGCTGTAAAGGGAACCAGTAAGGATAAGCATGCTTTTTCTTCCCACTCACTTGGCCTCGCTTCAGCCACATGTGCAGAAAAAGAGAATAAAAGAGGTTACATGCAATACAAATTCTTACCATGGGAAGAGAAATGAGTGGCTTATTTCAGTGGGAGAGTTTCAGAAATATACTGAATAAGGACTTGAGAAGTTGTCATTAAGGCTGTAAAGCAAGGAGCAGATTTGTTATCAGTGCTCACATGCTGGCCAAGGGTCTATGGGACACAGTGCCATCATTTCTTAGCCAGAAGGTAGATGCTTCATTAGTTTTTGTTTTGGTTTTTTTTTTTTCCAAAATGCTGCTGAACAGTGAGAAGGCTACATCCCTTTAGCTGGACCTCTCAAGGATCTCCAGCTTTGTAACTCCATGTGGCATTACATGCATTTGTTCAGGCATCTGCCTTTGAAGGTTTTTAGCCAATCTAGTTTTAAATGTATGAACTGTAAAAAAAAAAAAATCTCAAACCCTCATGGCTGTACCCCTGCATCTGTACTATTAAAATACAGTGGAAAAGACTAAGCTCATCTCTAGTGGCATGCTGGATAAAAAGCAGTGTTTCCTTAGGCAAAATTGCCAAGACATTTTTTTTACTTTCCGGTTGTTGAACTGGCATTTACAGCCACAGGAAATAAAGAACAAGGTACCTTAAAACATCCTTGTAAACTTTATACAGCCACTTAAAATGAAGCACGCTAGTAATTTAATTCAGAAAGGTTGAACTTTGTAAAAATTTTTGTCACTCAGTGAAGATTCCCCTTTCCTTAGCCAGGTTCAATAAAAAAGCATAATGCCTGTACCCTGAACGGCCTTGTGCCCTCTGACTTTGCTCCTGTTGCTCTGGCATTCTCCTTTCTCCACCCATACCAAATACATTCATGGTTAAAGCATTAATAGTTAAAACAGTGTTGGGTTCAGAAACTTCATCTTCATGGATAGGGATGATATTTACCATTGTTTTAGCAGCTGCATAAAAAATGTCCTACAGTATTAAACAGAAGCACTCTGTTTCCAGCTTACTTGTTATTTTGAAAACTGTTTGGATCACTAAAATAAAAACAAAACTGTGCAGGCAGTAATTTATATACCTCAGAGAAGGGTTTGTTGCTAAAAAATACATTATGTTAGCAATAACAGTATTCATTTGAGTTTGATGATATGCAGTGGGAAGAGTTAAACACTTCTAAACCCATATTGTTCCAGCCTTCATTTGTGTCAAATAAAACATCTCACTACAGATCTTTTGCTATTATCTATCTGAGGTTCATAACAGTATTTCTGTTTGAGATTCTTCCTCTGTAAAAAAAACCAGAACAATCAACACAGTTCGTTGGGATCACAATAAAATCTCACGTCATCAAAATTCAGTGGCTCTGATTTGCTGTGAAATGTACAATCTTAAAAAATCTTAAAGCATTTTAGTAGGACAGACAGTCATTTTGGTGCAAGAGTATTGCACGTGTCAGCGTGGCAGCTTGCTGTGCTATGAAAAGATCACTGTGCATAGAGCTGAGGCATAACAAAAGCTGGCCTGGAACCATCTTAAGTTTGCTGTGGCCAAAGAAATCAGGTTCTTCTGTGAAACTGAGTCAGCTTTGAGTTGGGTATGCCTTTTGCATTTGTAGAGATTTCATGCAACTTTCATTAGACAACTAGCTCATATATATGCTTGCTTTTTGAGAACAGTCTCAGAATAATTAATGTGTACAAGCAGTGATCAGTTATCTGATGAATTGTGTGGCATCCACAGAGAATATTTTCTTTGAGGAGAATTATGACTTGACTTTGCAAAGTGTTAGGAAGCTGAAGATGCCAAACATGCACATCCAGAACATCTCGGTCTATAGACTGAGGCTGTTGAGATCTTGTCCTCCCACCCTGTGTGGGCTCTGGTGCTCATGTGGTTTCATAACAAGTTGTTTCAGAGAAGTGATAAAAACTCATCCTATGAGAAAAGTCATTACTTGTTGGCTAGTTCAACTTTCTGGACAAGCAAGGGTAGGAACAGACAGCCAGAAATGAGGGGGAAAGGTGTAGGTTGAGCTCGTTTTCCCTGGAGACACTCTCTGAGGCTGGTTTTGCATGCCAATGGCAAAATTTCTGAGAGGGGAGCTGAAGAACCAAACCTCTTGGGTGTATGTGCAGTGAAATTTGTTGCTTTCAAGAGAAAAGGACCTGTAAAGCCATGGTATAAGGAGGCTTCTGCACCTTTGCCTATTAGGTAGATCTAGATAAGCAGATCCACGTGTAGCTTTTGTGTGCTTTGCTCACAGTAATTTGGCTGGTATAGAGCTACAGACAATTCCATGGTGAGTGGAATTAATTCCTTCTTGGATTTCCACACTGTTCAGACAGAAAGTAGAAAATAAAAAAATTCGTGCTGGCAAATCATTTTTGTACTGTACTTAAAGAAAGGGTGTTCTTACACTACAAAATGAATACGAACAAGCACACACATGTACCCTGCCCGTTCTGTTACAGCAAAAACACTGCACACTGACTGCTGTTTGTGAGGTCCCATATTGCTACTCGAGGTGACCTGTCCTTGCTCTTTCATTACCGATGCATTTCCGCACTGCACTGGAAGATTCTTGACTCATAGAGTTTTTCAGCACATGACTCTCATTGCAGTGAATCAAACACTGAACTTTGCTGAAGTTATATTTTAATAAATATATTTTATAAGATTTATT
>NW_008598607.1:0-376 GCF_000691845.1 Merops nubicus
ACACCACCTTCCAGACAGCAACCTCAGCCAGATAGCTCCATCTCCATCATCCTCCCAGGCTGCTGAGCCCCTTTTGTGATGGAGGGGACCCCGTTTCCACCCAACTGGGGTCCAGCAGCCCCTCCAGCTTCAGGGACCCTCCAGGTCCTGCCTCCTGGGGCTCTCTCAGTGCCACCACTCGTCACGAAAGGGAGAGAACCATCCTCCCCTGCCCTGTGTTCCCCTCACCCACCTCAGCGGGTGTTTTTAGGCAGAGCCAGGCAACGATTTTCATGTCCCAGTGAAGAAGCTGTCGAGATGCATCAGCCTCAAAGGGCAGATTTCAGAGCTGGCTTCTCCCTCCCAGGCACTGCCCGGGTATGGAAAACAGATTCCA
>NW_008598607.1:450-2283 GCF_000691845.1 Merops nubicus
CCCTCACGCCCGAGGTGGGGTGCCCAGGGGTGGGCAGAAGGGGCACCCCCGGGGGGTAGGAGTTGGGGTGACGTGATGGGAGCTGAGCTGCTGGGAGGCTGGGGAAGGGATGAGCTGAGAAAAGCCATGAGCTGAGCTGACATCTGCCCCTTGGGCAGGTACCTAATGAGCAGAGACATTGTCCATTTGGGGAGAGGAGGGCAAGTTAAGAGATTTCCAAGCTGGGAGCCCTGGTGAAAAGTGAGGGGAGGAGGATGGAGGTGAGGGGGGAAGGAGGATGGAGGTGAGGGGGGAAGGAGGATGGAGGTGAGGGGGGAAGGAGGATGGAGGTGAGGGGGGAAGGAGGATGGAGGTGAGGGGGGAAGGAGGATGGAGGTGAGGGGGGAAGGAGGATGGAGGTGAGGGGGGAAGGAGGATGGAGGTGAGGGGGGAAGGAGGATGGAGGTGAGGGGGGAAGGAGGATGGAGGTGAGGGGGGAAGGAGGATGGAGGTGAGGGGGGAAGGAGGATGGAGGTGAGGGGGGAAGGAGGATGGAGGTGAGGGGGGAAGGAGGATGGAGGTGAGGGGGGAAGGAGGATGGAGGTGAGGGGGGAAGGAGGATGGAGGTGAGGGGGGAAGGAGGATGGAGGTGAGGGGGGAAGGAGGATGGAGGTGAGGGGGGAAGGAGGATGGAGGTGAGGGGGGAAGGAGGATGGAGGTGAGGGGGGAAGGAGGATGGAGGTGAGGGGGGGGGAGGAGGCCAAAACTGGTCTCCCCCCAAGGCTCTGCAGCTGGAGGGGGGCAGTGTTGGTGTCTGGGTCTTGTTTCCACCACCCAAAGCTCCTCTCTTTGTGATTTTTTTTCTGCCACTGGTGTTTTCTGAGAGCTGCCCCATCGGGAGCATCTCCTGGGGAGAGGGGAGGGGGCTCTGTTGGGGGTCTCACGCAGCCCACGCCTGCTGAAAAGGCAGTGACAAGGGGGGGGATGACATTTCTGGGGCCAGTGGCACATCAGATTCTCTCTCTGGGATCTGGTCCCAGGCTCCTGTGTCCCACAGTCCCCATAGGCTGAGACCAGGAGGCACCAGGAGGGGGGACCAGGGGGCACCAGCAAAGCCCCTGCCCCCCAGCACCACCCAGCAGCCCCCCCGTGCTGCTTCCACAAACCTAGTTCAGTCAGCCCCTATAAATCCAGCCTCTGAAAACTCTCTTGGCAGCAGCTCTTCCCTAACTCACCTCCAGATCCTTCCCTCCCCACCACCTCCAACCAGCCCCTGGGGACGAGATGGGAGCGAGGGAGGGGGAAGAGGGAGAAGAATCTCCCTGTGTCCTTTCCCATCACCTCCTGGTTTCCCCCTCCAAAAAACTTGGCTCTGGAAGTCTCATGAAGGAGTAAATTTGCCCCATTTACCCCCCAAAAAAACCTAGCAGGCATCTAGGAAAACCCACACCAAGATGCTCTCCGCCCCAATACCTGCCTGCTTTCCCAAAGGCCAAGGTTTGGGAGGGCAACCACCAAGAGGCCAGGGTTTGGGAGGGCAACCACCTCCTTGAGACCATCCTGGGGGGACAAGGAGCTCCTCAAACATCCTTCAGGCTTTCCACCAGCCAACAAGAGCTTAAAAAAAACCCCCATCCCATTGCTCCACAGCTTTCCTCAGCTCCATCCCCAAATGCCCTTGGCTCTAAACCACGCCACAAATGGGATTTTCCCCCACGGAGCTCCAGGGGGGGGTTTTTTTTTGCTCCTTTCTGACAGAGCCAGCCAAAAATGCCCCAACCCAGGGGTGGCTTTACTTGGGATGCCCAGGAACAGAGACAGCAGCTGGGTTCTGGCTGCTTCTGCCCAGCACCC
>NW_008598607.1:2314-5558 GCF_000691845.1 Merops nubicus
CAAATCCCCCCCTAAGCCAGGGAAAGGGACTAATCTCCTTGAGGACAAATGGGCTGGGGAGGGGGAGGAGGGGTGGAAGGAGGGGGTGGGAAGCTCAGCGTTTGGCCTTTTCCTCCCTCTTCTGGCAAATTCCAGCAGCTTTTGAGGTGCCCAGAGGGATGGCAGCAGCTCCAAGGGTGGAGAAGGCAGCGTTGGGGACTTGGGGACCCACTGGAGACCTGGGTGTGGAACAAGCAAGAGGTTTCCCTTGGGTGAAACCACATCTGAGGGGGTTCTAAAACTCCAGGAGTGCTTCCCAGCCACAAAGTGCTGAGGCTTCCATGCCCACGAGAAGTCCTCAGTGGGCTTAGAAAGCCACGGGAGCAGCCACCAGCACGAGGCTGGTCCTCTGCAGTGGAATCCTTGGTCCTTCCTCACCTCTAGGGAAGGATGGGGATGGGCTCCATCAAATCAGGTCCTCAGGAGGGGAGCTGGAGAGGCCAAATTGCTCCTGGGAGCCCACCCTGTGCCTTTCAGAAGGGTGTTTGTGGGCAAACCACCCCAGGGCAGAGGTCAGCTCGAGGAGACACAGCCCATCCCTCCTCCTGGGGCCATCTGCAAGCAGCCAACCCCCCTCTGATGCATTTTCCTTCAGCCAGAGGGATTAGATCAGCAAATTTGCTGCCAACCTCTGCTCTTCTTCTGGGTTGCCTCTTTTTTTTGGTTGCCTTCCACCCTTCCTTCCTCGCTGCCCCTCTTCCCTTGCTCAAGGGTTGGCAGAACTCCTCCTGTGTGCTTGCAAGGGAGAAACGTCTCCCCAGGTATTGTCAGCTCTGCTCAGGACCTCAGGGGTGTTTTTTGGGCCACAGCAGCTCTCCTAAATGCTTCAAAGGTTGCCCTGCCAACCAGGAGCAAGGCTGGAGACCCCACAAGCTGGCATCTGGGCATGGTTTGCTCTGATAGAGCCTGGGGAGGTCCTGGCTGAGGGGTCAGCACATCTCAGCATCACTTCTGCTGCTCCCCCTGGGCGAGCCAGAGCCCCAGCACAGAGCCCAAGTGCCAGGGAAGGTTTGGGAGATTGGCACCTCTGAGCTCCTGGAGGGGCCAACGCATCGTCCAGGTGGGGGAAACTGAGGCACGGAGGTCTCCAGACCTGAAAAATCTCCCTAAGTGGACATTAAACCCCCTGATGATGCTACAGGGCTGCTGCTCTGCACCTCATCATCCTCTCCATCACGGCCTCGAGGGTCCTGCAAGATCCCTCCCCTCTCACAAGCATTGAGAGCCCACCCTGGGCACCCTCCACCCCTGGCACAAAGCATCCAGAGGGGGACAAGCTTCCCCAAAGCTATGAGGTGGCCAAACCTTGTGGATTTTGCCACCTGATTTGGGTCTTTTCAGCTTCTCAAATTGCCACAGGTAACCTCAGTGGAGGGGTTCACCTGCCCCATGGAGCCACATCACCCCAGGGAAGGGTTTTCTTCCACTGACAACCTGGGGTCTCCTCTCTACAGCTCCCCAGGGTGTTACCTTCATGATATCAGCCAAAAAAAAAGCATTTAAAGAGTGAATTGTCTCCAGATTTGAAGAAAGGACAGAGGCCCAGAGGGAGTCAGGCTGTGAGCACCTCAAAAAGTCTCTGGTCCACCTCCTGCCTCAAGCAGAGTCCCTCCAAGGCTGGTTTAGGTCCTCTGAAATGAAATAATTCCACCCTGATGCACTCCAGCATCACCCAGCAGCCCACACCTTGCCCAATTCCCTAAGGAGGAGCTGCTGGGAAGCAGCTTTTCCCCAAAACCAGGAGTTTTTTTCTTCAGGAAAACATCACCTTGGGCTGGGAAGGAGTCTGGAGGAAAAAGGTTTCACTCCTTGGTGGCAGGGACAACATGAGTCAGCGGCTCCTGGCCTTGAAAAAGAGCCAAAAAAGCTTTTACCCAAAGCAGCCAGCAAGAGGAGACCAGCTCTGGAGAGCCAGGATTAACCCTTTCCTAGGAAAATCCATCTGGTTGTCCTCACAGGCAGAACCTCTTTCTTTTCCTCTGCTCCAGGGGGGGGTTTCCTCACCAGGAGCTGGTGGACACGAAGCCAACAACTCCCTGGCTAGGCTGGAGGAGATAAACCCCACGAGACCTTGGTGATGGGTTGCTGCCAGACCAAAAAAAGGGGTTGGAAACAACATTTCCCCTAGCTGGGGATGGTCTTCTGCATGTCCACCACAAAGCCTGCCCAAGTTGGGGTTCAAAAAAGGGAAGAAACTGAAAAAAAATGAGGTGGAAAATTTCCAGCACCTTTTTTTTGCCATTTTCAGCAAAAAAAAAACAGCAGGAGGGGGTTGGGTTTTTTTGGATTCTTGGGTGCTTCTTTCATTTAGAAAGTCACCTCCTCAAGGGTGTGCTGAGTGTTGCCAAGTTTTCCTCCAAAATAGGCAGAACCTACCTCCTAAAAAATCCCTCCTCTCCTTCCAGACAGGTAACAACTCCCTGGGGCCACTCAGAGGAGGAATTTTGCTGGTTTAGGGATTTTCTTCTGTTTTTTTCCCCCACAAATCATCAGCAGCAACTTCCCTGCCAGCCCCAGGAAAAGTGGGGACCCATTTCTGCAGTGGGGACCCATTTCTGCTGTGGGGGGAAGGGAAAAGCCTCAACCCCATGGGCACCTTGGTGGGCATGGGGATGGGGTTGGGAAGATGAAGGATGCTCCAGGTACCCCTGCCCCAGGGTTGGGAGGGAAGGAGGGTCCCCCCTGGGGTCAGGAACACCTCCAGCAGGTGCCATGCAGGATGTCAGCCTCCTCTTAGCACCATTAATTAATTCATCCCCCCAATGAAGCAGCAATTTTGGGCAGGAGAAATATCTGGGGATGTTTGTTCCCCTTCCCCAGGCTCTGCCCCATGGGAGGGGCGTCACATACAGAGGGGGGGGTGGCTGCAGCACCCCAACTTCCCCACGTAGGCCTGGCAAATGGAGGGGGGGTGGCAACCAGCTCTAGCCCCCCAAAACCAGCCCACACACCCCTGGAGCTGTGGCAAAGAGAAGGGAGAGGATCCAGGAACCCCATTGGTACCCAGGGGTCACAGGAACTGACCCCCCCCAGCAATGCCTGGCAGAGGTTTTGCCAAATAAAAGTTTTGGAGGAAGGCTAGAAAGGTCCTGGCTGGGGAAATGGGCTCCTAGGAGCTAATTTTGCCTAATTATGGGGGGAAATTTGGAGGCAGGGGGTCGAGAAGCAAAACCTGGGGCACCCTCCTCCTCCTCTTCCTCCTCCT
>NW_008598608.1:0-4870 GCF_000691845.1 Merops nubicus
CTTTTTACACGGAACCAGGACAAGCCTTCTGTTCAGAAACCCTGTAAGTACTTAAAACATAAAGGATTTGGCTCCAGAATTTGACAGAGCACTGCATCCACCAAGGGAAGCTAAAAACATTTATCTGAGAGCAGAGTTACCAGTCTTTACAATCCTGCGATAAAGCTATTAAGCTTTTTTATCTTTCAAAACCCACAATGCAGGGAATGAAGAAAATAGGAATAATTACACTGTAAAAGAGAAACAAACTGCTTTTAGAATAATGCTTTAGAAGGTTAGAGACTTAAGATATAAGCAACCTGGGAAGAAGCTAACAAGGAAAAGATATTTTAAAAAGCATTGTAGCCCATCTTCACATTTATTCCTGACAGAAGACAGTCCCTGATACAGCACTGACTCAAGCTCATTCAGGTCCTCTTGGCTGGTATGAACACAAAATACTAAAATAATAGGTGGGAGATTCTTGGGAGTTTAAAAATCAGAGTGTTGGAGGAGAAACTCCTGAGAGTGCTTTGCTGTTATGTTGTAGCCAGAGAAATTCAGATTGGTTAGGCAGAGCGAAAGGAAGATCTGCATGGCGCAACGCTTGTCTCACCAGAGGAAGGCATGTCCACAGTCGCAGCTCCACGTGGAAACATTTGGGCTGACGTGAGAGCCAGAAACAGGACAGCCATGTTTGCAGCTGAAAGCAAAACAGACCAGCTTGGGCAGAAGAGGGTTTGAATGCAACCGGCCTGCTTCTGCTGCAGTATGACTTTGGCCAGAGCCAGTCTCAACATCCCTTCCCAGAGCTGGCCACACTATGGGGAACCTCTCCCCAAGTAAGCCCAGCAAGCGTGAGTGAAAAGGGTTGTAACTGCTCTCTAGAAACATACACTGAAGAAAAGCAGAGATGTGAATAAGGTTAGAAGCATCACTGGCACAAAAATAAATGAGTGTATACTATCTGAGAATGCATTTAGGACAGGAATGAGGTTTCTAAAAGCCTGAATAATTAGGCTATGCCCAGCCTTCAAAGAGGTGCAGTGGGAGAGATGCCAAAGCTAAATTTAAACTGGAGCTTGTTCAATATGAACAAAGAAGACCAGCCAAGCACCACAGCAAAACTGAGTTGACTCCACAGGCTTCTCTAATCCTATCTCCTATGCAGAAACATGTGAGAAGATACACTTTTGTTGCTAATTCAGGTCACTACAGAAGCTAAAAGCATGTATTTATGAGTGAGAGTGCTAGGCACTATACAGTTAGCAACTTCTGTTCACCTGTTCATTTTTATTTGCTAACAAATCCTGCTAATAATAGTTACAGAAGAAGAAAAGAAAAATTGCTTTCCAAAGCTTTCCATTTACAAACCTTTACAAAGGTATCTTAAATTCCTAAGTTCTCCTGAATGTCAAAACAAAGGTAAAGAAAAATAGATGTTTAAGTCTGGACACTTATCACTTTCAGGAATTAGGGCAGTAAAAGTACATCTCATACTAAAGATAAGAAATGTAATTATATCATCACTTGTGGAAACAATACTGCAATTCCTAGATAAAATAACTATTCACCTCAAAAATACAAAAGGACAATTGTCTTTTACATTTACTATGGCTTTCCAAACATGCTTTCAACAGCATTAGTCATAGCATAACTATGGACACACCAAGCTGGAATTGATTTGAACTAACTCCAATCCTGCTATGCCCACATGCTTCAGGAGGCAGAAGTGTCCTCTTTCAAAATTAGCAATTTTATTCCTATTTTAATGTCCCTAGGCTGTTTGATACATATGAAATCATACATCCTCAGGTTGCCGCAAATGAAATATATATATATTAGTTACCATGCTACTTGTACAACAGGTGCTTTGTAGATGAAATCTGGGTGCTGAAAGTACTGCATCCCTAAAACTTTCTTTCTCAGACTTCAAGACTAGGTGAGCAGCATTAGATCTTCAGTCAGCAACTATCTGAATAAAATTACTCACACAACACACCTGCAATATTAAAAGAAGGAAAAAAGGAACATCATTCTGGAAACTGCTAGCCTAGTTGCTTTATTTCAGTGCTTTAGCAATATCAAAAATATTTTGCTTACTGGCAGTTCCACACAATTTAAAGAAAAACTTTAATTTAAAAATAGGGAGGGATGGAAATAAAAAGAGGAGTGGATAATAAAGTTTCAACCACTCTTTTATTTTAGTGGCTTGCTTTCAAATTAAATCATGAAAAATAAGCAGGCTGAGTCTTTTTAAAATGTGGAGTATTGACCCAACAGATTGTAACTATTTCAGAGAAGTCATTATAATCTATCATGCAAATATCTAGACAGTGCTTTTTAGACACATGGATTATTGACCCCAGTACACTAGCAGAAGTATTCCATCATGTCAGAACAGAAGTCATGCATAAATATGTGCTAAATAATATTATTACACTTCAGCTGGAAAAAGCTACCATAAATACATAAGACGTGTTTTGACAAAGGCAAATTATTTTTCAACAGGACTAACTGCATGAGAGAATACTGAAGACTTCTTATACATACTTTCTACTTCATAGGAAGCTATTAAGTTACAAGAATGTAAATATAAGTGTTGGACACCTGAAACATCTGAATGCATCTGTAGTCCTACGCATTATTTTTGCTAATACCACAGCGAAAAAATATATCCCCTGTAACTTTAGGTTCCACATCTGAATACACAGCGTATCTTTATAATCAGTTATAGATCCCTAGAAGGTGTCTATATAAAATACTTTAAGCAATTTCTTCACGATAAAGTAAACAACAGAGAATACTGCAGATCCAAGCATTCAGCACTTCAACTTTAGCTTAATATTGCACTGTATCTCTTTCTGGAAAAAAATAATTAGAAACAAACCAACCCTGTCATCTGGAAAAATCTTTCCAAATTCTGTTTTAGGAATCAATATCCTGTCCCTACATCATGGGTAGCTGCTGTTAAGCATTTCAGTGCTTTCAATGAAAACTAAGTTTCTTCTCCAATCCTGAACTCTCAGTGACCATCACAGAAAGTAACAGTTTCCCATTCCCTGTCAGACAGTGGCATCAATAATCACCACAACAAAAAGAAACACCTTCAAGCAAATATCTGCTTCTGATTGATCTCCATCCAAATGAATTAAATTCATAAGAGGCAACCTGCTGCCTTGTTTATGCCTTTTTAATATGAAAAGGAGAAGTTGGTTATAAGGGGCTTGCTGCCCTTAGGGCTATGAAATACGCCTCATGTGGCAGTGAGCCAGCTCTCCGAGGGAGCCTCCTTTGCTGTTTCCTCACACAGTTATTTTCTAGTGGGTAATTTTTAAACAGGCACACACGAACACACGAGTCACCACAATACAGGGCCGGGGGTTTTGTTTTCATCCAAAGTCCTGTAAGTATTTGTACTCCAAAGGAGTGTCTGAAGGTTTCATCCAGTTTCAGTTTGGGGTTTAGGGTTTTATTTATAATGGGATGGTGGCAGGGGGGTGGTCTGGATTTTTTTTTTCCTATGCTACCTTCCCCTATATACAGCACAGCATATAAAAAACCTCAAACCTCTCTTCAGCTTAAATGACCGAGGTTCAATCAGTGCAACATTTTGCATACATCCAAGGGATCACGAGGCACAGATATTTAGTTCAGTCCTCATGTGTATTGCACAGAAACCATAGTTAGAGGTGGAAAGAAATTTCTTAAAAAAAAAAAAAACAAACCAACCTCACAATGTAATTTACAGTGTGGAAACGCCTACAAGGAGATGAAGTACCTGCACTGGGGAGATGTTCAGTTGTTCACTTCATCTTCTGTTGACAAGGAAACCAAATCGCACTTCATTCTCCAGGAAAACCTTCCACTGCCATCATTTGAAAATGTATTTATTTGTATATATGTATATATCTATCATCATCATCACCATGATAATAATAACCACCACAAAATACTGCTGGCAAAAGAATAAAAAAGTCAAGGTGCAAAATGTGCAAAAGTAAGGATCATCTCTTTGGCTTTCTGTTTTGCTTTGTTAGCTTTAAGCAGGAAAAAAGTATTTAAAAATTATAACTGTAACACGTTGCATGGAAAGTTTCACATTATAAACAGGCATCAAAAACTGAGAAAGAAGAAGAAAAAAAACCCTGCTGATTGCACTGAGTGTCAAAAAAAAAAAAAAAAATTAACCTCTTGCTCTGTGGTTTCCACCAGTATTGCAAGATTACAAACTCTATGTAAATACTGCTGTAAAATGCATTTTCATTTCCCATCTCTTTACGAAAAAAAAAAAAAAACCTTTAAAAAAACACCCAAAAATGAAAATAAAACAACACCAGAGAAAATCCTCTGCAAAAAGAGTTAGAAACATGCCTTTTATCTTATCTTTTAAAAATAAGCATCAGATTTCACACCGCTTTTCCGTGCCACAATAAAACCAGTTGCATATATAGATATATAGCTACTAAATGTATATCAGTTGTTGCTGGACTGGCATGTCTGTATTATTATTATCATTTTTCATTCCCACTGACTCCCGGCCCCAGCAGCACCTTTTGCTCACAGTTTAGTAACCATCGCATGCTAGGAAAAAAAACTTGTCATCAGCAAAAGATCAAATCCATTTAAACAATAATCAAAGAAGAAGATAAAAAAAAAAGAAGAAAAAAAAAAGACCAAAAAAAACCCCCAAAAAACCACCACCACCACCACCAAAAAACAAAAACAAAAACAAAAACAAAAGGAAAAAAAAAAAAACCAGGACAAAAAAAGGAGGACAAGAATGTCAGCAGAAAGGTACTCACCGAGCGGGAGTAAAAGGGAGGAATAAAAATGAGAGTTACTATAAAATACAGTATGGCGGTGGAAGAAGGAATGAGGCGCTTTTTTT
>NW_008598609.1:0-1378 GCF_000691845.1 Merops nubicus
GAGGAGAGCTGGCGCGCAGCGGCCGCGGCAGCGAGCGAGGGGGCGGCAACAGGCCGAGAGCTCCCGGGCGGTAACGGCGCCCTCAGCCCGCATCTCCGCCGGCAAACTTCGGCTCCGCGTTGTCCCCCTGTTGTGGTAGTTGGGTCGTTTAAGTTTTGGGGGGGGGAGGCGTGGTGGGTGTGGTTGTATGTTTTGGGTTGGTTTGGTTGGTTTAGTTTAGTTTGATATTAGTTGTGTGGTGTTGTTGGTTTTGATTGGAGTGGTCATTTTGTTTAGGTCGCAATTTGTGATTATATATCATTTGTAAAATTGTAGTCTTATGGATATTTTTTGTTATGTTGATACTATCTCTTTTTTTCAGAGTATTGTATTCCCTTCGGAATATTGGGTATATAGCGTTAATACAATAGGTTGCCCTTTGTGTGAGGGACTAGAGGTGAGTTGTATTGTCAGTTGTTAACATAATATCTTGTCTCCATTGTCGCGTTGTTTCTTGTTCTGTTAGATATATATTATTGTCCTCAGTGTTTGAGATCTGTATCACATGTTCAGTCTTAGTTTCAGATTGGTGTTGGCTGTATTTTTTTCTTAACTTAGTTAGGTCAAGGGAGGAGTACGATTTTTCTTTAACCTTCAGCACCTGTGGGGTGGTTGATGACAATGTCTTTGAAACGGTAGTCACCCTAACTGGGTGGACCTGTCTATGTATCACTTCTCCTTGATCTTCACTCTCTGTTTCTTTCTCCCCTGAAGAACTCCCTTCTTTTATTTCTGAGGATGGAGGCCCAGTAATCATTTGTGTGGCTGCCCGCTGCCTTGTAGTTTGAAGATGAGTCTGTGGTTTCGACACCGTCGTAGGAGTAGTTGTTTTCGCCCGACGAGAAGCCTTAGGCTTCTTCAGGAGTGTTGTTGGTAGTACCTCCTCAGGGGAGGGTGGTAATGGTGGGTAAAGTATTGATATCAGTGAGAGTCCCGGCGATGTGGACTCTGATGGAGGAGGAGTAGACGGCTGTTGTTGCTCCTCCGGTTGTTGTTCTTTCTGTTGTTGTTCAGAGGACTGACTTGTTAGCTTCTGGATGATGTCATCACTCACTGTTTGGGGTAGGGTGGTAATATCTTCACTTCTCTGTATATTCTGTACCATTGCTTGTATTGCGTTGATCTCAGATTTCACTTTTTCAAGCTCCCTAAGGGCCATATTAAGATTAGTTTCTAGCTTGGCATTGGCTCTTTGTAGCTGGGTATTGGCTCCTTGCAGCTTGGTATTGGTTCCTTGTAGTTTGGTATTGGCTTCTTGCAGTTTGGCATAGGTTTCTTGCATCTGGGTAAGATTCTTACGACACTCTACCAGCTGGTGTTGTGTATCAGGCCAAGGCGG
>NW_008598609.1:1539-1745 GCF_000691845.1 Merops nubicus
TTTCCCTACTAATAGGAAAGGCTTTGCCTTTCTCCTTGCTAGTAGGAGAGATTTTGTCTTTAGTCTTCGTTTCTTTAATTTTTGGACTAAGTGGGACCCTTTTTGGAATAGTTCCAGGTTGCTGTGGCCCTTTCTGGGCGACTTCCAGGGTGTTTTTCGGGATCTTCAATGCCTCTGCGGGCCCTGGGGGCCCAATAGGTTTGGGA
>NW_008598610.1:0-594 GCF_000691845.1 Merops nubicus
GGGCTGAAATATCAGAAGGGTTGTTTCCTTCCATGCAAAACAGAATTCATTATTAGTGTAAACTCTTATTATTACTCAGATTACACTCTTAGTGTGTAATTTTTCACAAAGCTGCAATGGTTTGCTTGCTGACAAATGTATTTTGGTTGCCACAAATGGCAAGAAACTGAAAGCTCATTGCAGGAAGGAGCAGTGTCATATAATGATGGTGTGAGGAAGACCCCCTCAGCTCTAGTGTTCACCCAGGGAGGATGGTTGTCTGTGTGTGAACCTCTCCACTCCCAAAGTCCTGCTTGGAACATGAGCCTTGGAGATGTTTTGCTTTGTTCCTAAACTGTATTTTTAGATAGCATAAAATGTGGTATAACAGGGGGAGCTCACTCCAGTTTCAGCTGAGCTGAGGGACACACAGATTCCCAAGCTGAATAGCTGAATGAACAGATATCCTTTATAAACAGCCCTTTCCCACTGCAACCTTAAGCAAACAGAGCTTAATTAGATCAATAATGATCAAAGTTACTTTGGGCAGAGCAGCCTTTGGGTTCTTTTAAGGGTGGGGAGTCCACTGCCTTGGAAAGGCAAAACAAAAACACA
>NW_008598611.1:0-409 GCF_000691845.1 Merops nubicus
GGTGGTAGCTGGCTGTGCAGGGGCTTTGATGCAGGAAGGGTTTTTTGGGGGGTACCTGGCTGCTGGGTGCATGCACCCCTGCCAGCATGGTGTGACTGGAGCAGCTCTGCTGCCTTGCATAGCAATGAATGAACCTCCAAAGTTTTGAGGAAAAAATATGGGTTCCCAAACATGCATTCAGGAATTGACATGGATGAGAAATCTCATGAGAATGGCACTTGGCCAGGGAGCTCCATCCTTGGTACAGCAGGTCCCTGGGTGGGACAGGGATGGCACCAGGGCAGAGCTTGTGAATGACTCAGGGACCCCCTGTCCCTGCAACGCTGACTTTTAGAAGGTTTTGTATCTGAGGTACCACAGGAAACCACAGGCAGGCTGGGACGGGCCCCAGGGCTGGACCCCCATATCT
>NW_008598612.1:0-251 GCF_000691845.1 Merops nubicus
TTTGAAGCAGGAGGTCAGAAAGGACGGGGTTCCCCTGATAACGCACACACCCTGTAAACTTTTAAGCAGCTCCATGGAAACTTGTTCTTAAGGCTGTAGTCATTGAAAGGCGCAGACCGGGGCAGATTTATTAGCCCAGGAAACCACAACACGTGCCAGCCCTCTGGAAACAAAAGAGTCCATCAACTTTACTCCTCTGCTTGGGATTTGGGAAGGTTTAAGGACGGAGCTGGTGGCTTTGGAGAAGCGGC
>NW_008598612.1:299-611 GCF_000691845.1 Merops nubicus
CGCCTGTCGCTCCCCGTCGTGGTGAGCCGGCGTGGATTCGGTGGCAAGCAGGGCACGGGTGGGAGGAGAGCAGGGGCAGTTGTGGTGCTGAGCCGGTGGTGTTGATCCTCTCCGTGGTGCTGAGCCGGTGGTGTTGATCCTTGCCGTGGCGCTGAGTTTGTGGTGTTCATCCTCTCCGTGGTGCCGAGCTCGTGGTGTTGATCCTCGCCTTGGTGCTGAGCCTCTGGTGTCGACCCTCGCTGTGGTGCCGAGCTCGTGGTGTTATTCCTGCCCAGCTCCCAACGCTCATCCTCGCCGTGGTGCTGAGTTTGT
>NW_008598612.1:754-1486 GCF_000691845.1 Merops nubicus
CCCCGGGTGTCTGCCATGATAAATCAGCTGCCGAGAGCCTGAATAGCCGCATTCACTGGAGTTCCAGTAGGAAACTTGTCCGGGTGGAGGCTGTGCCGCTGCTCCGCAGAGCAGCCGGTGCCGGAAAACTCCGCGGGGCAGCCGGTGCCGGTGGCCGGCGCCGGGCCGGAGTATCGGAGGGCTTGGCGCAGGGGTGGAGAGCGGAGCAGAGGCCGGGAGGAGAAGGCAGGGTTAGACCATCGTCTCGCTGGGAATACGGAGCACGCTGCCCGTGCTAGGTGCTGGAAGGACCGGAGGGAGCTCGGTATGTCCCTGGGAGGATTTGCAGCCTCTACTCGGCCAGTGTCGGTGAGGCTGGGGGCTGGTGTCCCTTTTGGACCCAGCGGGTCCCGGCTGGGGAAGGAGGACGTGTGACGGGTGTCCCAGGGGACGTTTGTTCCTCGGAGTGAGCTGGACTGCGGGTGAGGGTGAGGGGCTCCTGCACTCTAAGATTAAGTGCAAGGAATAAACACGCGTTGAACGAGCGGGAGGAAATCGGGAGAAAAAGGCCGTAAAAGAAGAATCGTGCCAAAGTTTGGGGCTTTTTTTGGGAAAAGCATCCTGTGCTTCCCCAGCCCTGCAGAGAACGGCGGCTGTGCCACCCTGCTGGGAATACAAGGTGAGCCGGCGTCTGCCAGAGGTTTAGACTTTTCCCTCCATCCCTAATTGCTTTTTTTTTTTCCCCACCCTTTT
>NW_008598613.1:0-30741 GCF_000691845.1 Merops nubicus
TTTCTGATAATAAGAGGATATCCTTTGGCAAGGGTGAGTGTTTTTCACAACGAAACATCAAAACGAGAAGTGTATTTGGAAGCCCAAGCCTGCACGCTGTGTTTTATGAAGAGAGCACTTCCGAGCAGGGGGCTGGTGTTATGGGGGGCTAAAGGAACCGGGGGTGTCCCACCGGGAGCTGTTGGTGACCTCGGTCTCTGTTGCAGGCAGTGGACGACTTGTTGCGCTGTGGGATATGCTTTGATTACTTCAGCATTGCAATGATCATTCCACAGTGTTCACACAACTGTGAGTACTGAATGTGCTGTGTGTGGGTTTCTTACTCGTGTGGGACTCGTAAGGTGCCATCTGAGTGACAGGTCAGCCCATCCTGCTGTCTGCTGTACCAGCTTCATGGGCACCCACTCTGTGGAAGCAAACACAACACTTATTTCCTTTTCATTGTAAATCTCCACCTCCTGCCCTGTGCTTGACGTGTTTTATGGAGGGTCTGTTGACAGATTGATATTGACTTGGTGGTTGCAGTTTAAACTTACTTGAGTTTAAATGAAAATTACACAGAAACAGCAGTTTTCATAAAAATTGCTGGAGTAGGAGCCAAGGTAAGCAGAGCACTTGTGGCAGGTTGATAGAGGGGCAGTGAGGTCGTTCTCCTCTCTCCTGTGACTTTGTGGGACTGGCTTTGACTCGATTTAGGTGCTTTTATGTCATGTAGATGCACCTTGCCATAGAGGCACACAGCCCTGGCTCTGTATGTCATGTCATACACCTTGCCATAGAGGCACACAGCCCTGCTCTGGAGCTGCTGTCACTTGGAAGATGGGCAGGGGAGTCTGGATCTGGTGGACTAATTTGTGTGGAGTTGGCTGGAGCTGTTGTAGGCAGCTATTTTTTGTCCTTCAGGGCTTTCCTTTAAGTCTGTGTTGTGATTACTGCTGTGCTTCCAGCTAAGCTGGTTTCAGAATCGCTTACTTGCTTAAAAAAGATCCTGTGTGGGGATGTGTGGGGTGTAAATTTGGTGTAGTGATGTGTGGGAGGTAAATTCTGGCATTGCTGACTTTCCTCCTGCCAAGCTTGTTTTGTACCTTTCTTCTCACAACCTTGCTGCTTCCAGTTCAAACTCGAGGGAGTTGGACAGTGACTTGTGTCCCTTCCTTCTGTCACTGCCATTGAGCATCCAGTGGTGGCTCTCAGATTAATTTCACCCCTTGGGATTCTCTTCTGTATTCTGGGTTACCAGTGCTGCAGCTGAGTCTGGTGACTAGTTTGGTAGGTGTGGTGTCACGGGGGGGTTTGGTAGGTTGGTGGAGGTGGATCCTGTGGCACCATTTAATTCTGGGGGTCTGTGAGCTGTTTGTCACCCCGGGAATGTCAGGCGTAGGCAGCTATTTTTTGTCCTTCAGGGTTTTCCTTTCTTTAAGTCTGTGTTGTGATTACTGCTGTGCTTCCAGCTAAGCTGGTTTCAGAATCGCTTACTTGCTTAAAAAAGATCCTGTGTGGGGATGTGTGGGGTGTAAATTTGGTGTATTGATGTGTGGGAGGTAAATTCTGGCATTGCTGACTTTCCTCCTGCCAAGCTTGTTCTGTACCTTTCTTCTCACAACCTTGCTGCTTCCAGTTCAAACTCGAGGGAGTTGGACAGTGACTTGTGTCCCTTCCTTCTGTCACTGCCATTGAGCATCCAGTGGTGGCTCTCAGATTAATTTCACCCCTTGGGATTCTCTTCTGTATTCTGGGTTACCAGTGCTGCAGCTGAGTCTGGTGACTAGTTTGGTAGGTGTGGTGTCACAGGGGGGTTTGGTAGGTAGGTGGAGGTGGATCCTGTGGCACCATTTAATTCTGGGGGTCTGTGACCTGTTTGTCACCCCAGGAATGTCAGGCTGAGACCTGGGCTGCCAGGGGCTGTTTCTCCTGTGGGAAGAGTAGGAGAGAAGGGATTTGGATAGAGAATTGTGGGGCCATTGTTTTCTCTGCCCAGGGCCCAGAGTCAGCCTTTAACACTCCTGCTGGGAGCTTGTGGTTTGTTTTCCTCAGAGAAGCTTCAGTGCCCTGGGCCAGGGACCTGCTGTGGCAGCCTAGGCTGTGAATGGGTTCCTGTTCACTCAGTTAAAATGGATTTCTTTTTTTTATGCCTTCCTCCCCCCATATTACATCTTACTATATATTGGGATTTTTGAGTATTGAGATGGATTTGTGGTTTTAGGTGTTAAATTAGTGCATTAATGCTCCTGTTGCTTTTCTGACTGCTTCACAGAGGGTCTTTGCAATACATCTGCTCAGGTAGCTGGTGCTAAGGGTGTTAAATGCTGAGGCTCTGGCCAGCAGTGATCTAATAAATGAACATCTGTTTTAATGGAGAGTGATGGAACATCTTATATTTTGAATTTTTTATATTTTTCCTGCTCTGGCAGGAGGGTTGGACTCAATGATCTCTGGAGGTCCCTTACAACCCCTAACACTCCACTCTGTGATTCTGTGAAGTGATTATGGAAGCTCATGGGTAATTAGAGAAGGCAGGATAATTTCAGGGATTTCCTGCCACAAAATGAAGCTTATGGCATGTTTCACCAAAGAGCCTTTGAGAGTTTCATCATCATCATCCTCCTGTGGTGATGGCACGACTTGCCTGTCCTGGGAGGCATTAAAGCTTGCTCTCAGTTCCAGTGCTGCCTCCCAGCCCTTTCAGCCTTATCCCTCCACAACAGGTTGGCATTGTTTTGGGAAGGGGAAGGAACACCTGAGAAAAATTTGGGATAGAAATTTTGTCTGGGGCTGTGCAGGAGGATGAAAGTGATCTAACATCAATTGTGCCAAAAAAAAGTGGTGGTGGGGGAGTGAGCAGTGTGAGCATGCTGCTTCTAGTGGTAGGAGCAGTTTCTCTGAGGTTTCTAAGGGTTTCTTGTCTTGTGTTAAAGAAACAAAAGTAAACATATACTTTTGGCAGAGAGATTGAACATTGAAAGATACATGAAATAGGGATTTTTTTTTAGTAGTTTTAATTCTCTGGGCAAACGGTGTCTTTTCAATACTGTGTATTGTGGAATATTTAGCATATATTATAAAAAGAAGGTATATTTGTGAGGCTGCTGTGTTTGGAAGGATGCCTGCTTCAACACTGCCTGTTTCCTTTCTCCAGATTGTTCCCTTTGTATACGCAAGTTTCTGTCCTACAAAACTCAGTGTCCCACGTGCTGTGTGGTAAGTGGTTTTCTTTCCCTCTGCTTGCTTTGTGTTTGTTTGTTGGTGAATCTCAGGACCTCACTGCCCTCTGGATAACGAATTCTGGCCGTGCATGGCCACCTCTCTGTTTGGGGAGCAGCTCTCTGGGCAGTGTGGTGCTGCCACAAGTGGCATTCTCAGCTTGCTCTGAGGGTGGGTCATTATTAGGAGCTGACTCCAAGGCTGTTTTTGATTGAAGAACACAGAATACAATTTATTCTAGGCCTTAATTTTCATCTTAATTCAACTGGGCTTTAGTGAACTCCTCAAAATGTTAGACTGCCTAAAAACAATGAATGGTGCTTCAGGAATATTGGCAAAACAGAAGTAATTTTCTTCTGTGTTTCTAAAGCATGGACCAGACCAGACTTTTCAAGACTGGAAAGCAGATCTATTTGTAGCTTTGCCAGTTTTTAAACCTTCAAACAAGTGCAGACTATCTGATGGAGCACATTTTACTATCTCCTTCTTAAATCACAGGTATTGATATGAGCAAGACTACTACAAGCTTTGTAAAAAAGAAGAGCTGAGAGAGAGATAAACAGAGAGATAAAAATCAGAAATTAAGAAGAATGCACAAAACCATCTCATAATTAATATTTTCATTTTATAATCAGAAGATTCTAACATTTACTTTCATCAGTTTTTGTGCCTTGTTGCTTAAAGATCTTAACACATTCATGGGATCCTTGGGTTGGTTTTTAAAATGATTAGAACCAGCCTACCATAAAGCATTGTTGAAGACTGAGCACACTGGATTTTGTTGCTTTAGCCTCATGCTTCATTTTTATCCATTACCTGTCACCTCTGAGACTTACAGTTCTCAGGCAGTTATTTTAGTCTGAGATATTTTTCAGGAAAAAAAATCTTTGCACTTTATGCATCTTCATTCACACAGCAGTGTAGCAGGGGTAGCTGAGGCACTGAGCCAAGAAATTAATTATTGATCACTTGAACATTTTCTGGGTATTTGTTGTTTTCAGTGCCTGTGGATGTTTGCTGTTTTGTTTGTTTCTCTTTCTTTCTTTTTTTAATAGGCAGTCTCAGAGTCTGACCTGAGGAACAATCGGACGCTAGATGAGCTAGTGAAGAGCTTTAATTCTGCCAGGTACACTGATGTGGGAGTGCTCTCCCTGGGCTGGCAGCTGCAAAGCAAGTGTGGCTGACCTTGTGTGACCAGGCTTTTGTAGGGGAGGGGCAGTGTGAGGACTGAGTGGGAAACATTGCAGTGTCAGAGACAAAGGGTTATGCTTCTGGGGAATTCTTGCCCAAGGCTCCTGTCCACCCAGGTGCTGTGTGCAGGGTGAGTAACCTCAGTTTGGTTTTGCTTCTGGTTAGCTGCTATGTAAGTTACAGTCTCCTACAACATGTAGGAAGTCAGGCACATGTCCAGATTCTATATAATGGTAATAAAGATTTTCTTCTAAGATCCTTCCTATGTGTGCAGGGAAAATTCTGCACAGAAGGATTTTTTTCCAGCACTAATGGTCAACTTGCAAGAGAATTCTCTTGGTGAAGTCACTGGATGGGAAAAACGTAGGTATTGGGGGACCACAGATCTGAGTGTTCCTGGATGAGAGAAGTCATGGAGTATTTTGCTTTCACCTGGGTTTCTTATCTACTTTTCCACTTGTTCATTCATTTTCAGTCTCCTCATTCTTTTGAAAGACAGGGACAACAGAATAAGCATGACTTTGGTAAAAGCTTACCACAGGAGAGACATGACATTTCTTGTGTTCTCTCTCAATTTTTTTCTATTAGAAGCAGCTCAGTGATTTGCTGGGTATTTTTTGGGTATTCCTGTGTCTGTGGGAGACAAATACACTATCATCTCTTTCTCTGAAGTGAACTGGGAGCTTGAAGTCAATGAGATGCTTGGCCTCATATGTAATAGGAAGTACAGTTCTCTTTATGGCTTTGTTTCTTGAGAGAGTTTCTCTGTGATGAAGATCTGATCTTCTGCATGACCACTATTAGACTGAATTGATTTTATTTGAAGAATTGGACATCCTCTGTTCCATTATTTTAGCTTGAACTCTGTCCTTGGTGTTTTCTAGTGATGAATGGATTACTATTTTTTTGGTAAGGTATAATTCTGTAGGGGACAAGTAGTGCTGACGTGGATCCATTATGATATTGAATCGTAAACGTTCATTTTTTGGACTGCTTTAATAGACCAGTATAAATCTTACCAGTCAGAGTGGTTTAATAATATTTCCCTTTGTGACTTGGAGTTCAGTCAATTTCTCAACGCAGAGTTAGATCAATAAGACAAAAACTGTGTGTTGTAACTGTCATTAAATCCTAACAGTGATGCTGGTACAGGAGGAATCTTCTGCCTCCCTTCTCCTCCTCCCCCTAGTTTTGTTTTGACCCTCTCCAAAACAAAGTCCAGGAGTTGATTTTTGAAATCAGGATGGGCAGTGCTCTTTGTGCCATCTTTGTGAACAGTGTCTCTGTCAGCTACAAGGGGGGCAGTGCCTTCAAAAATGAGAAGTGTAAAGCTTTGGGTTGTTTTGAAATGAATTTCATTGTTCTCTAGTAAAGAGTTCATTTTGGTAACAATTGTCAGCTTCTGCATCACCTCTCTAGAAAATGCAGCAGTGGAGATAAGTGTTCTCCATGCAGAAGTAGCTCGTCCTTGCTGAAAGTGATCTGTGCTTCCTTCATACATGGGGAAATGAGTTTTTACTTTGAAGTTTGTACCTGATTTTCCTGATCAGGGTTAGCTGGCAGCTGGTGAGGCAGCTCTGGGCCCTGGAGAGAGCAGGTACTGGTGTTTCTAAGGCTGATTAAGCTTCCAGGAGGAGTGCAGAAGGAATTTCAAGGAGAGCAATTGTCCTCTAGTACTGCTAGGACTGTCCTGGGTGAGCTATTCCTAGGAAGATTCACAACCCCATCTCTTCCCTGGAATTTAGTTCTGTGGAAGCACCAGTTTTCCACCTGCTTGCTTTGCTTCCTGGCTGCTTTGGCAAGGGAGAAGTAAATGGACCATAAACTGGGAATGATGATGGAAGAAACTGGCATTTTTTGGTGGGTCTTGCAGAGCTGAAGCAAAAAAAAAAAAATCATATTTATAGAGTTATTAAAGCACACCTGGAAGGGGAGTGTGCTCATATAGCTGTCCATCTTCAGTTAAAGGAGTGACTCCCTGTCCTGGCCCCAGCCAGGGATGAAAGAGGAGGGGTCACAGAGGAGGACTTGGGTAGTGGTTATAATGGTGCATGTTAGGACTCACTAATCTTTTTGATTGACTTTCAGCCTTTAAAGGGTGCTGCTCGTGCTCTGAAACTGTGACACCCTTACTGCTTTTGTGCCAGGAAGGGAAAATTGTATCTGCTCAAGCCTGTCAGAGCTGTCAGTCTGCCAGTCGTGCCTGTCCAGTCTCTCCCATGGCAGCTGTCAGAGTCTCTGAGCAAGCAGAACTGGAGCAGTTCTCTCTGGCTTTGCAGGAGGGCAGCAGCAGCTGATCAGGTGCTGCTGGAGTGCCCAGGGCTGTGTGAGGAGCTCCAGCTCCCCTCTCTCTGGGGGCCTGGGCTTGGGGCTCTGGTGGCAGGGCCACTAGATGTCATCACGTAGCCAGTCAAGCTGCTCGGCGGGCCCAAAATAATACCACCTTCTGGGAAAAGCAGGTCTGGGACCTTCTCTCCTCTTTTGAATTTAGTACTAGCAGTTTCTGTATTTTCCCACCAAAAAAAAAGGAGGGCATACAGAGATTTCATGTGTGTTTTGGCAAACAAGTTTTCATATTCTCATCCCTTGTGTTCTTTCCATCGATTATGTGCCAAGATAAAACCCCATGGAAAGTTTATTTGTAAGTATTTATCTTTCAATACTAGGAAAAACACTGTATCATTATTTGTGGATGAATGGTGTAGTTAAAGCAACCTTTAATATAAAATTATTGTTAGGATAGCTTTTGGGTTTTGCATTACTTTTCCAGTTTCTCTCTCTGTTTTATACCAGATCATACTTTACTGAGACAACTGTTATTGCAGAATCTGAAATTTCTGTTCAGATTTCTCTGCTCTGGCTGCCTTCATGCAGATGTTCACATCTTGCACGTGAGATGCTCTCCTATTTGGGCAGCCTGGCCTGGCAGCTCTCCCCAGTTCAGAATTCTGTGCTTTCCTCAGGACACGTTGCAGAAGTGCTGAGCTTTGCATTCTGAGCCTTCTGCTGGATGTCTGCTGCCTGCTCCTGCTGGCCACAGAGCTGCTTTCCTCCCTCCAGTGTCTGTGGGGATTGCTCAGCTGTCCCGTGCTTGGGTTGTAGTTTCTCTGAGTCCAGGCCCACCTCTAAACTTGTGCTTTGGCCTGGGAGCTTTCCTGAGGGACAGCCAGACCTCTAAAGCCTCTGTTTTGGAGAATTTCAGGTACTACAAGCTGTACTGTTGTGATACTTCCGAGGAAGAAATGTTGAGAGAAAGATACATCCATCAGTCTGAAACCTGGCAAAAAGATGAACTGATGTGAAGTTTGAATTTTAGGAGTGTTGTCAGCTGGTGTGAACCCGCTGGGAGATACAGTTTAGCTCATGAATCCATGTTGTGGAAAAATAAACAGATGTAACTGGTGGTTACAAACAGTGGGATGTGTTCCTTGCACAGAAGGAGGAGCCCTCAAAAGCAACAGAAGATATACTGAAAAATGAGGGAGCTCAGTTGTGTTCTCTAGCTGAAGGCAAGGAGTATAGGCAGCTGGCTGCTGTTCAGACATTTTTGCCTTTTGGGGCTGTATTGTTCTTTATTTTATGGGAAAACTCAACTGCTGTGATGCCAAATGATTGCATTTATGAATCTGTTTTATGCTGTCTGAGTCAGTTTAGCTGGCTGCAGCACAGGATGCTGGGCTGTTGTGTAAAAAACGTTGTTTAAGAGCCAAAAGAAGAATTCAGTAAGGCTACGTGTTGCCTTTGCTTAGGTGCTTCAGTGGCAGGCTGCCTGTGTGGAAACCTGGGGAGCCTGAGGACATGGAGGGTTTTAACATAACCAAAAGATAAATTTCTTGTTCATCAAGGGAAAAACACGTTAAAAAAAAAAAATGCATCTTTGTTAGAACACTCAGCTGCATCCTTCTGAGGAGTAAAGTTTGCCCAAGTGATTAGGAATAAAATGCAGTGACTGTGTTTGCTTTTGAAGGCAGTGCAGGCTGTGACCCCCTGTGTGTGCCAGGGCTGCTGGGGCTGTAGCCCTCACCTTCGAGCTGAGGAACACCATGCATCTGTCTGCAGTAAGAGGAGCTGCTGTGCCCGATATTGCTGCTCCTGTGGCTTATCAGACCCTTCTGATGGTCCTGGCTGGAATCCCCCGTGTGAAGGGGGTGGGGCAGGGCTGGTGAGGGCCTGGCCGTGCTCCCCCACCAGGCTGATCCCTGGCCAGCAGCAGCCAGGCTGCTCCGTGTATCAGCCCGGGAGCTGCCCTCCTGCAGAGCTGCCCTCCTGCAGGGCAGTGCGTCCCTATCTGGGCATCAGCAGGCAGGAGGACAGAGCTTTGGTGCCACACTTAATTGCACTTGTTTGCACTGCAGGAAGGCAGAGAGTCTTGGGGCAGACGTGGGCTGCCACTGACATGTGGTCCATAATTCCAGAGATCCAGGGAAGGTGGGTTCTGACCCCTGCTCCCAGACACCCACCTGCGGGGCTGGTCGCTCGCCACAAACTCACCTGACTTGTGTGGCTTGCACCAGCTCGTTTTTAAAGGATATATGTGCAGACAGTAAGTATTTAGAGATGAAAAAATCTTTACCATAAAAGACTGACAAGTTTTCCAAGTAGTTACCCAATACTGAAATGCCTTCAGCTGTAAAATCTGAGAGTAGCTGCATTTCAGACTCTTATGGGCCTTGTGTCTATGAAGGTGCTGTAAGAGATGATTTCCTGGCAGTGCACATTCTGTAGGTGCATCACCCACAGTGCCCTCCTCTTTTGTTTTTTTAACAGAGAAGGAATAGTGATTCAAATTATTTCAACTGCTATTCAGCCTTCCCCAGTTAGAGCCCTTGGAAGGTGAGAACCCTCAGCTGTTCTACTTTCACAGGCTTTGTCATCTCAGGTGCAGTGAGTTGTGTCACCATGGAAGCTGTAAAGCCCTGGCATTTAAATAAAGAGCATGCACTTGCTGAGCAATGGCAGTAGTAAAAATCCCAGTGCTTGAGGAAGAAGTTAATGTGTTACAGATGGGAAGGAGCAGGACTCTGTGGTGCTATGGGCTTGTTTGTGGTCTTTTGGGGCCATGCAGTCCTGTCTGAGGGATACCAAGCATCTTGTGCAGTTGTAATTAGCAGTGCTCAGGGCTTTTCTCCTGGAAGAAGTCAACACCATCCTTACTGCCCTGTGCCCTGAGTGCTGAGCTCTGGGCCTGCAGCACAGGCTGGAGAGCTGAGGCACAGCAGCACGTAGGGGACAGTGTGCCTTTCCCAGGAGAGGCTCTTGTGCTCCTTGGTGTCCTCAAAAGCTGTCCCTACTCCTGTCCCTCCCTTCTGCATCACCCTGCTGTAAGGAGAAGTGGAGGGAAGGTCCTCCCTACACCTCTTAGCAAGTGGGGACAGAGTATCTCCTAGAGGTGAACCCATCTCCTCCATTCCTTCTTAGAGAGATGCTGCCATACAAAAAGATGGAAGTCTTAAAGGAAAGCTGTCCCAGCTTGTCAGAGATTGTAGATGGTAACATTTTTTTTGTAATTACTGTTTTTTTGGGGTAGAACCTCTGACAATGCAGCAGGCTGGGGCTTGGCAGGCGGTGGATGAGAGGATGGCAGAGAGTCAGGGAGAAAGCTGAAGAGCCCCTGGCAGCTGTGCAGGCTTCACACTCCTGGAGAGCTCCACCAGGGAATGGTGAGGGGGCTGCCACGGGGTGGTGGGGCAGGGGTTAAAGGTGCACAGGTTAGTGACTGCACGTGTACTTCTGCTGGCTGGAGGATGTGAACTTTGTGACCCTCAGGACTCTTGCTGAAGCACTAGTGGGTAGGAGTGGGATGTGTGGTTTGTCCATTGCCTCTGCCTGTGATGACACAGGAGTGAAAGTGAACCACAAGATGTTGTCTCCCTGCATCCTGCCAAGGGTACAGTCTGTGGCTTAATTTGTCTTAGACTGAGCTGTATGAAATACATGGTAAAGCAGGATTCTGCAAAACACCCTAGGGCAGGAGTAGGAATAAACAGTGTCTGTAAGGTCTCATGCAGCTGCCTGAGTAGGACAACTGTGACTTTGTAATTCTGTGTATTACCCCAAAGCTGAAAGTACTATGAGACAGATAGGAGAAGGAGCCTTCTGCTGCTGCTGTGTTCCTACCAATAAAATACAAGTTCATCTCTTTGAAAAGAGACCTCTGTTTAAATTGGTCGGGACATCTGCTAGCCCTCAGGAGGGTGGGGAGTTCAAGGGGGGTAAAGCATGTGTAGGTGGGGGCTGAGTGTTCTGGTGGAGACTGAAATGGGCTTTTCTTGAGGGTGGTTATGTTCTCCCCTTACTTTATATGAGAAAAGAGTAGAGGGTTTATGCTCTTGGAGTGATCATCGATGAAAAGTGACCAAAATAGTTTGGGCTCCCTGGCAGGGAATCCCCCGGGCTGAGCAGGATGTGGGGGTGTCCTGATGGGGTTCTGCCTAGGGGGTGGGCAGCGAGCAGCTGCTGTGGGGAGCCACAGCAAGGGAGGGCAGAGGAAATACAGCCACACTTTTGGCTGAGCTCTGTGGTTTCAGGAGCCTCTGGCACAGCTGCATGGCGGTGTTTGGAGTACTCTGGTTTGAAAATGGTCACCTACCACCTTCAAGCAAGGGGGAAGACTTCTTGTTTGTTACTGTGTTCCCTGTGATGATTTGAGAGGCGTTTTACTGAATTTGCTAAGTGTAATTTTGTCTGAAATTGGGGAGGATCACTGGAGGGTTTGGCAGAGCGTGGGGAGGCTGAGCTGCGTGTCCTGCCCTGTGGGCTGGCCAAGGCCCAGGGGCTGCGTGCAAGAGAGGGGACAGGGATGGAGGGATGGAGCAAAAGCCACATCTGTTTTCATTCTGGTTTCTTCTCAAGAAAGAGCTGATACTGTCCAACATGGCTAACTGCATGTTGTCTTCTGGATGCTTCCAGACAACAGCTGTTCCAGCTGGTCTTGGACACTCCGCTGGCCTGCAGCAGGCGGTCAGCTGGCAAGAGCTGCAGTAAGAGTCCTGGTCCTCAGCCAGCTCCAGGAGTGCCAGTGATTGACAGGTTCCTGAAAAAGGAAAAAGATTGCACCTTGACAGAGGCAGACGGTCTGGCAGGAGCAGATCAGAAGACTTGCCAAACTGAGCAACACCAGAACCGTTCCAGCAGTTCTGCAGAGGCTGATGGTAAAGACAATGGAGTGGGATCACAAGAGAGTCCTGAGTGCACCCAAAGTCTTGAAAAGCCTTCTACATCTGTGCTGAAAGTAGTTAAGAAAGGTGAGATGCTTAATTTTTGGTTTTGTCCTGTTGTCTTCCTCCAGCTGATGGCTGTGGTGGGGGGCACCCCTCTCGTTTCCATGTGGAGCTCTGCCCTGCACTGGTGCCTCCTGTGCAGCTGGGCCAGGCTGCTGCTCTGCTGAGAGGGAGCCTGGGCTGCTGCCAACCAACTGTGTGGAGCTCCCTGCTTGCAGATTCCTTTGCTTTGAGTAACAACTGTGAAAAACAACAGTTTTGCAACAGAGTTACTCAGTAAATAATGAAGTAATTTTCTCTTCTCCTTCCCCTTGAATGGCTAGACAGACAATCTCAAGGTTCATTTTCCTCTTGTCCCCCTAAGTAACCAGAACAAGGTGGTTTGTAATGTGTGTGTTAGTTGGGGGGTGCACCCACAGTCAAAATGGTCAGTGCTTCAGTTTTATTAATATTCCTACTCATACACTCTCTAGAACAAAGTAATCTGCTTTAGTCTTCTGTAGTTCTAGAGTGTTAAGATTAGTTTCTTTTGAAGCATGAAAATGCCCATTTGTACTAACCAACTACAGCAAAGTGACAGGAGCCTCTTAGTTTTGCCACAATGACAACCATCCCATGGACCCAATTAAAAGCCTGTAACGAAAGACCCTGCAGGAGTTACAGCACTGGTTCTTATTAGTTCATATTTATCTGTTCTTTTGTTTGGCAGTTTATTTAACTGCAACTCTGAAGTTCATATTAATTCATTAGCTGGGTAAATAAAGATGCAATGGAGCCAGAAAAGTAGCCCTGTGAAAATGGCATCAGCTTAGCCAGAAGTTATGTCTCCTAGCTGCATGCAGCAGCCTCACTTGCCTTAGTCATTTAAAACTCATATGAAATTTTACTGCTCATTTATTCTCGAGCAATTGAAACTTCCACTTGCTTACCATTTTATGACCTTATTAATTCCTCGAGCGTGCCTTACATGGGAATTATTTCCACAAATGCAAAGTAGTTGGTCAAACAGTATGAAAGGAGGACTTGAATCGAGGCAATGCTGAAGTGGTTTTGATAAGTATTATTTGTTCCTCTGTTAAGAATTGAAAAGTTAACTTCAAATGCTGTAATAGACTGCTCAAAACTGTTGTGTTAGGTTACTGTTCCAACCTTTTTTTGTTGTTGTTGTTAACCTTTGACTGGAATATGATGTCATGGGAGTCAGGAACTGCAAAGCAGTGTTACCAGATAACTCTCTCAATTCCCACATTTCACAGCATTTTTCATAGGTTGTTTTTTGTTTTGCCTTTTAAATCACACCCGACTTCCTTCATCCTAATACAGAGGATGCCAGTTGAACAATATCTCTCTCATACAATTCATTTAAATTAGCCTTTTGCTTTTGACATAAAATGTTTGTCTCTAGCAGTCACATTAAGTTTCTGGGTTTTGACTGTCTTTACAGATAGTGTTTATAGGTGCTGCTTGAAAATATGGTGCAAGGGGAACTCCGGGGTGTTGGTGAGCCTCACAGAGTCAGGTTCTCTGTGCTAAGGAGTGAGTATGAGGCGTGGCTGGGTGGTAGGATTCCTGTGAGGCTGTCTTAGCCCCTGTTCTGGCAGTCCTGCTGAGAGCCAGAGATTGGGAGTGTCATGTTAATGTGAATAAAGTTTGTGCTGTTCTGTGTTATCAAAATGAAGCAGCTTCCTTGATGTAGGAGTAAAATACTGCAAAAGGGAAAAACATTAGCACAAACACACTCTTCATCCCTCCACAATTAGTTTTTCAGATGAAAGCATTTGCTCTTTGCTGTGATATATGTGATACTAAATTCCTTCTCCCTTGCTTTCAGTGGGTTGTCCTGTTTGTGAAGTTGCTATTCCAGAGCAATACATAAACAAACATCTGGATAGCTGCTTGACAAGGGAAGAGAAGAAGGACAGCCTCAGAAGGTAAGAAACAACTTTAACAGCTTTTATATGCATGTAGCCATTTTTCTGCACTGCTGAAACAAGAAATATTAGTTGATGAGTTACAACATAGTGGATTGAGTTTGCTTCTTGGTTACTTGCTGTATGAATCACTTAAAAACCATTCTATAACCATGATAGTGGTGATTTTCCCCTCTCAAGAAAGTATGTGGATTGCCAGCAGAATTATTTTTTTGGCTTTTAGCAGCAATGTTTTAAAGTATTCAACACAGGGAGTAAAACTTAGTCTGCAGAATTCTCACTGTGTTTCTGCTCACTAGCATTAAAATTCTGTTCTGATAACCCTGACTCCCACTTTTCACTCAGTGTGTGAATTGCTTCCCTCAGTTCAGCTGGGCCACAAGACAATTGCTTCACTAGCTGTCGAGGAAACATAAAATCTGCAGCTCACTCTGCTCTCTGGGGTTCTTTTCGAGTTGCCCCAGTCAAGGCTGTTTCTCCAAGATCTCAGTTTCAGTAAGATGAATGCTTGCCTTTGACTTTATACCTCCACCCCAGAATTTGTCACGGTCACCACATTCACATCAGAGTGGGGATTTCAGTTTGTTTTACTTCCTAGCTCAAGTTCAGGCCATGGTTATTTCTGGCTGATGGGAGTGAGGAACTGGGAGGGACTGTTACTGCGTGTGGCTTAACATCATGCCTGTATTTTCAATTCCTCTGAACCATGAATGAGAAAGTCATTTTATGTGAAAGCTCTTATTTTGCCCAGTCATGCTTAGAATGCAGTCTTTAAGCTGAAGGCCTTTGAAGATACGTAAATGGTAAATTTAATATTGAAATCTGATGTTGCATTTTAATTTTCATTTGGGATGCTTTTAATGTTTTCTCAGCTCTTAATGAATAGAAATAGAAGCCAGATATTTCTTTGGTGTCAAGCCCTGGTCCCTAACAGAATTTTAAATTTTGCTTATTCTATCTAGATGCTTGGATCTTAAGAAAGTATCATGCAAGATACTTCCCCTTGGGGACTGGCTGCTGTGTTAGATGCTGGCTTTTGGGCAATGCATTTATTTGTGGCAGTGTTGTTGGGGTGTCAGTGGCAGCATGTCTCTGGGGCTTCTCTGAGGAGTTCTAGCTCTCTGTATTCTGAAATCAGGAGCACGTGGCATGCTGTGTTAACACTTGAGCAGTATTTCAGCAGAACTGATGGTGCAGCACAGGTGAGTGTGTGTGAAGAACACTGCACTTCTCATGGATGGGGAAAAACACCAACGTTAGGGTTCAAAACTCTCATGAGCTGTTTTCCTGTAGGTGTCTGCTCACAAAGCTGTCATCACTCTTCTAGGGCATGCTGCTGGTGAATTCTAATACACACACATCTTCAGGACTTCAGAGAGATTCAATGAATTTTTATATTTCCCCCCAAAACCTCAAAAGTCTTTTCCTTAAGAATATATTGTGGTAAAGCATCTTTTTTTTTTGCCAGCTATGCTACAGGGGGCTGTATGGGAGTAAATTATATCTGTTGTTGCCTAAGCATTCTTTTTTTCTTTTTAAAACTTTGGAATTTATTTTCAATGTGATAAAAGTGTTGAATACAGTTTTCAGCTGAGTCTCTTGCTTTCCCAGTGCAAAGCTATTAGCTTCTCTGCATTTCAGAGCAATGCAGCTGAACTGCACTTTGCTGCAGGAGGAAAAGTAACTAAGTGGTGTTCTTCTGTAGCTAAGAAATTATTGAAGCTGAAGAAGATGAGGGAGGCAGTGCATGGATTTCAGTGCCATTGTTGGCTAGTTTGAGAGTATTTCATTAAGAGGTGGAGGGAAGACTGAGCGAACTGGTGCAGAAGGAAACTAGGAAACTGTTCTGCTAATTTTAGGTGACAAAAGTTGCAATAGGACTTAAATTTTCTATGGCAATTTCCTGTGATTAAGCTGTTTTCCCTTGCTGTGCCAGGAACGTTGAGTTCTGACATCAGGCAGTGTGGAGGAATAAGTTTTGGGGTTAGGTGTTATTAATCTGAGAGCTCTATTAATTCTCTTCAGTGTCACTTTCTGTATTACTGAACTACCCTTCTGTTAGTTTGGGACTGCAGATTTGCTCTCAGCTACACGACCATCTTTCCTGAAATCATTTTTCCAGAAAACTGAAAAATCTAATGCAAGTTTTGGCTTACACTTTTCATGCTTTTAAAACATCACCAGCTGACTCAGGACACGGCCAGTGCTTGGGTGGGAAACCTGTGTTTCAGCAGTCTGAATTCAGTACACTTCCTTTTGGATGCAGAGGGAATGTGAGGCTAGATCCTAATCCTAACAAAGGTGATCAGTACTGGGTGCTGGTGTCATTTCTGATGTAGGTACAGAAAACTGGGCCACAGTAGTTGTTACAGGAGTAGCATTCACATCGTTTCCTGAAAAGAGTCAGGCCAGACCTGTTGTTTTCTGTGTGTTTGAAACTTTCTTTGTAGATAGAGAAAGTGTTCTGGCTTCCTAGAGCTGTTCCACTGGTGATACACTCTGCAATTGCTGCTGTATCTGTCACAACTGGAATGATTCTTTGGGGCATTCCTTACCCAGAGTGGGTGAAATACCCTCTCAAAATGTAAACCGCTGTTTTGATTTTTGTTGGAGCATTCATTTTACAAGTTGGCTTCCTTTTCCTTTTGCAGTTCTGGTCACAAAAGGAAGCCCATGTCTAAAATTGTTTACAACTTGCTGTCTGACCGTGACTTGAAGAGGAAGCTGAAGGAACATGGTCTGTCCACCCGAGGGACCCGCCAGCAGCTCGTCAGGCGGCACCAGGACTTCGTGCACCTGTACAATGCTCAGTGTGATGCTCTGCATCCCAAATCTGGTGAGCTGGGAATTCTAGGAAAGTTGTTACCATCACAGACTATTTGGGGTGTATTTCTCTTTCTCTGAGTTCTTGGAGTAGGAATAAGGCTGGTTTGAATATTTGGGAAAACTGAAGCTGGAAGAATTTATCTTTTATAAATAAGATTAATAAAAAAAAACAAAAAGGAAGTTTAATGAAAACCAGAAATGGGGGGAAATACTTTGGAAGTATCCAGCAAGGATGTAATTTGTTGAAATTCTTTGATACTTCCTAGTTTACTAACCCTGTTCTGAAAAATGTTCTGTGTTTTTACTGACTTTGTATTTTAATGAGTGACTCCAAATTAGAGTCCGAGGCTTTTAGTCAAAAAATTGGAAATACCTGAGGTTCTTAGTAGGTGACTGGATTGTTTTTTTCTTTTTTTCTGAATTTATCTTCCTTTTATACTGAGACTTTTATATTTTTATTTGATTTAATTTCAAAATTATATTTCTTTATTGGAGTTGATAGGTAAGGGTAGAATGAATTCAAAAAGTGTTAATACTTTGCTGGAGTTTGTATCAATTTAGGTGTTTGGCCTTTGAGAAGGCTGCCAAGTCTGAACACATCAAAACCCACTTAATTCATTAGTTCTCATTGAACAAATTTGGCAGTGTAGGGGACCATTTATTTCTAATGCATATTAAAAGCTCAGCAGTTAACTCCATGCACGTGTGGTTTTCTGTGTGATCAGATGGTCAGAAATGCTGAATATCCACAGCTTCCACTGTGGCACTTCAAAAATAAAGTATGTTTTGGTTGTTTAACTCCTTTATTGAACAGGCAGAACGACCAGATATGGTGCTTTTTGAAAAATAAAAGTCAGTCACTGGGGACTTTAATTATGAATTTGGCAGCTAAACTTTAGGCTCCTACTTTTTGAAATCCTGATTTCACTTGCCAGCTTTTGGTGTGAGTTCTAGGAGCAGGTATGTGAGAGAAGTGAGTTTACAGCCAGTGCTGTTTGCTCTTTGAGTTTGCTCCTTTAACCATGTTAAGAACGTGGCTGAGCAGGTTAACTCTTCCTCAGATCTGGCTCTGCACCTCCTTGTAAAAGGTGAATTATTAAACTCATGCTTAAGATGCAGTCGTGCATTTTTCAGTGGTAGCAGTGAGCCTCAGGTCACTATAACCCACACAGCTGAGCTCTGAGAACACAGGGGTGCCCTGTTTCCTGGATTTTGCTTAAACCAGTTTTGAACAGGTTTTATTCCTTCACAGCTTAATGATGATTTATTCTCTGGCTACTTTACTGTCTAGTGCAAGTGTTTGTTTTAATAATCACCCATGGCTACCTAGTAGCTCTGTGAAAATGATTAAGTGTAGCAACAGATTTGTCAAAGTAAATGTTAAAATAAATGGTGCAGGGCCCTGGATAGCTCTAGTTTTAGTTAGAATGTTAACAAACACAGTGATGTCTGTTTATGCTTTTGAGGTGTCTGACTTAATCGTTAGAGTAGGTTGTAATTCATCTTTGGACTTTGGGTTTTGAACATAAGCCTGCAGACAGTCTTGCCTTTCCTTGGAGGTGAAAGATAAACAGAAATGTCATTATTTTGTCTTCTGCTGAAAGATACTTTTATAAACTGGGAATTGTGTGTGCCACAGAAACATTGTTGTGTGCTGGAGGCAGATTCAAAGACTCCAGATTCCCATGGGTGTAAGGGGGGCAGTGAGGGCAGGGCCAGGGGGTGGCTGACGTCCTGCGGCTTGCCCGTGCTCAGAGTTCTCACTGCTGGAGAGCTAATGCCTGTTTGTCACTGTGATTTCAATCTGTGGTAGTTTCATTCAATGCTGTTAGGTCTTTTTATTTACTGGCTCCTGGTTTAGTGATCCCTTTCTTGTATTTTCAAACAGTTTCAGAGATTGTTAAAGAGCTGGAGAAGAATGAGAAGATTCGGGTTCAGCTTGAGTTTAACAAGCCCAGTGAAAATGTAAGCCAGTTATCTTTGTTCTCAAGGAGGGGGATAGCTGAGAGAAACTGCAGAGTCAGCACTGAACGTGTGTGCCTGTCTCTTTATTATGAGAATTCCCAGATTCCCAGGTTGGGTGTTGGAATTTGCATATACCATCTTAGAAACAACATGATTTTCTCATACTGCTCATTTTTCAGGGATAGTTCTTGGTGTACTGTGGATGTTTCTATACCCAAATGGTTTAAGTAGGAGTGTGTTTTTCTATTGCAATAAAAACTCTTGAGAAATATTCCCCTTGGTTATAGTGGAGGATTTTGACCCTCCATGGCAGCGTTGTGGGGAATATTCTTCCTAGAATTCTCCAGGATTTAGCTAGCAAATTCCCCGCTTCCGTATCAGCAGCAGTCCCTGTGCTTTTCCCATGACATATGAGACTTCTGTGACTTTTGGAGCATGTTTTTTGCACAGTGTTAGGAAATACTTTATGGTCCACACATGCTGGGTGTTATATGGGGTGACTTGGCTTAGTCCTGTTGACTTTGTGAAAGCAAGGCAAGGCAGCATGTGTAGGTACTTTAAATACAGATTACTGCCTGTGGATGAGCTGGTGGGGGCAAACAGACAGCTGATCATCTTCCAGTTTTAAGCCTCTAGCTTTAAAGTATGCAACTCTATAATCTTTTTGTTTCTGTAAATAAACGTTTGTGTGATTTCTGTAGAGCTTGACCTTCACAAAGGATCAGACAGAGGAAGAAATAGATGAGATCCACGCTGACTATCGTAAGTGATATGCAAGTTTCATTTCATTTTGCTTTTCAAGTCACCTTCTTTTCCATTGTACTCAAACATACACACAATTTATGCTGTTCATGGCTGTGCTTCCCCATCCTCTCATGGAATAGGTCAAAGCTGGAGTGCAGAGTGACATGAAGTGACGAGTAAAGTAGCCATGGTACTATAGATTTAATATGGATTTCTACAACACTTCATGGCTGCATGTTTCCTCAACTGTGTGCTTTTTACACTTCTACAGTTGTCAAAGTGGCCCTTACTGCTAAAAAGTATGTTTTAGCTGAGTCCCAAATCCTTTTTTCATATTTTGTACTGTGATTCTCAAACCATCCAGGGTTTCACAGTGCTCCTCACACTCACTCCCTTTGTCCCCTTCCACAAGCACTCACATTCTCTCCTCTCCTTCCTGCATCCCTTTTTACTCCTGTCCAGCCCTGAGATTTTTTTGTGACCTCTTACAAAGAATACTCTGCCCATTTGGTTGGCCTCTTCCCCTCCATCCTCTGCAGGCAACTGGGATTCAGTGCAAACTGGGTGATTTTTTTTTTTCCTCTGTCTTTGTTGTTAGAGTTTGTTTCATTTTTGGCACTGTGGCCCCTCTGTGCACAAGACCAGTGCCTGTGTTGGCTGTGAAACTGCTTCTGCCCTGACAGAGTAACAGCAATTGTTTCAGGAAGCATAACTGGAATAAATGCTTCAGGAAGAGCTATAGTCCAATGGTACAACTTTGCTGGTGTGGTTTTGGATGTTTTTTCAACAGAGAAATGATTCCTGCTTACCTTGGCCCTGGGAAAGCACACTGTTTGAAACTGTCTCTGCTTGAGCTTGAGAGTGGTGTTTCCTCTCTCCATGGAGCTGTCTAACCACCTCCCTGGCTGGGTTAGAAGCACACAGGCTTGTGAGAGCTAAAGAGGGCAAGACTTGTGTCCTGTGGTAGTAGTTGAGTACAGAAATGGTTGATGTAAACTGACTGTTCCAGACAATTTCCTTTCCCTTCTTTGTGCACTTGTACATCAGCTCTTAAATACCATTACTTTGCACTTAGCTCCCTAGTGGTGTTTTATTGTTCAGAATTTCTTCCCTGTTGTTTCCCACTCATTTCACTTCACCTGCTCTCTGCTCCCACCTGCAAACATGAGAGTTAGCCAAGAAATGTTAGAACAAATTCAATGAAAATTAAGCTTTCTCTGCTTTCAGCCACAGAGGAGTAACATGATGAAGGGACAACTTGTTCTGATTATACTTAAGGGTGTATTTAAATCTGCAATATGGTCATATTTCCTCTCTTTCCTTGCATTGCTTCAGGCATATAAATTATTCCATAATGCAGCTAGATTTAGACTTGTTGATTTTAGATGGGTTACTGTGAAGACTAAATAAGCACCTAAATCTTTAGTAAATTTTTCCCTTGCTTTTTGTTGCTGTTCCTGAGAATATATGCTGTTGGTTTTGTTGGTTGTTTTTTTTAGTACATGAACTGTTTATGGCTTTTACTCTTACTCATTCTCTAATTCCAAGTAACTGGGTAATAATTACTCCTGCACCACACAGAAATCTCTAGAAATAAAATGAAAAATAAAAACCTCAAACAAAAAGTGAAACAACTGAAAAAGTATGAATCCCAAATTGGGTATTTTTGTCTTGTCCATGTTGTAGAGCAAGAAGATACTAAGTGCTGTCTTAATTTCCCAAACCCAGGTATTTTGTTGCATTTCTATTGTTAAATGGATATGGCTTCAACCCAGCAAGATCTCCAGGTGAATAAATTAGCCTCAAGCAGCTTAATTGAACATTTAAAAGTCTTAAAAAAAAAAAAAGGGGGAAAAGGAGAAGATAGAAAAAAAATTTAATGGAATATATGTTTTTAAAATTAATAAAAGTGATGACCAAAGAGGTAAATGTTAACTAGTGTCAGCAAATTATCTCCCATAAAAGCAATAAAGAAGAAGTAATAAGTATGAAAAAAACCCTATTCATTAAAAGTAGAGGACAGTTAGAGATGAAAGGAATTTTTATCAGATGCCAGTTTTTCACTGTAGCACAGATGGACTTTTAGAAGCTTTATTATACGATGAAGGTTTTTTTTTAACTGCCAGCACTTGTACCCTCGGTCCCTATTTCCCAGCTGGATTAATGAATTAATTAACTCTGGCAGAAGTTCTGAATAAAAACATCCAACCACATACTTCTTGTTCTGCCTCCCTATGGAGCACCCAACACACTGGAGTGGTGTAACAGCTGGGTTGAAAAGCAAAATAAAGCAGCTGTGATAAAAGAGGGTTTTTTATTCCTTATCTCTTGGTCTCCCAGACTCCTGACAAATTGCACATTACACTCTTGGTGTGGGCTTTGCTTTTTCTGCATGTGAAGTGTATTTGAAATAGCAGTTAATATTTTGGCTGGGTGAACCCAAGGGTGGTTTGTGTGTTAGCTGGAAGCTCTGCTGGAGCAGCTGCTGGTGCCTGAAAGGTACAACTGAACTCACTGTCCTTCTGCTCCTGGGCAGCTCGGGGACACCCTCAGCCCGGTGTCCACCTCCATCTGCTTCTCTTATGGCCAGGCCTCTACTCAAAGAGTTAAAAAATCTACAGGAAAAGAAATACATTCATTTAAGTAATGCATTCTGTTGCTTTCTCTGAATATAAATCTTTTAATTCACAGTGTTATTCAGAGGCTTGCTGATTTATGTCTTGTGCTTTAAATATTGGTAATGATATCTGTGGTTGGTTTATTATCGAAACGCCTGTAGTTCTGTGAAGTGTGCCTGGTATGGCCTTTCAGCACAGAGGTGATTTACAGTGCCTCTGAACAGGGCCTTGCTTTGCCAGGACATTTCTCCCTTGCTTGAAAAGCTTTGTAGTTAAACCATAAAACAAAACAACAAAAAATAGTGATGCTGGAGAAGCTGAAGCGCCAGAGGAGTTACGTAATGCGAGCGCAGCGCTCCAGGCACAGGCATCTGGGGCAGGAGCTCTTCTTCTTAGGGGAGCTGTTGACCTTATGTGGTGTTTTCAGCTGCCCGGGGAGAGGTTGTTGGTGCCAGTGTGTCCCCTCCGTGGGGCAGGGCTCGGTGGGTCTCACTCTGCATCCCTGCTCCATGGGTGTGGCAGGACGGGATCCGGGCGGCTGCTCCCGGGGGCTGCCCGCTCCCTGGGGTGCCAGCTGTGCCCAGAGGGTGCTGGGGCCAGGCAGGGCTGGGAGGAGAGATGTGCTCTGCTGGAGGAGGAGGTCAGGGTGCCTGTGGGGGAAGCCAGGCCCTGCTGCTGGGCTGGGATCAGGAGGGACAGGAGTGTGTGCTGGGCAGGAAGGGAGGGAGATGGGGAACTGCTGGTGCACACGCCCGTGGTTTGGAAGCCTGGGGAGTGCCTGTGCCACAGCTCTGGGGAGGGTTGGGGATGTTCCTTCCTCTCCCCAGCCTGCAGAGGAAGAAGGAGGTCGTGCAGAGACTGATTTGACAAAAGCAGACAAAATGGAAAACTGAGGAGGGAGTTCTTTGTTTCAGCTGGGCTCAAAGCTGGTTCCAAGCGCCCCGATTCCCCAGGACATTTGCTTTGCTGTCACCAGGTAGACATTGCTCTGGGTGCTCGTGGGGTGGCTGTGGAGCTGGCGTGTGCACCCTTGGTGCCAGGGGTGCCTGGCTGGGCTGGCTGCATGTGCCAGGACAGGCCAGGGCTGTGGTGCCAGCGGGCAGGGTGGGAGGTGGCCCAGTTAGCCCATAGCCAGCCCTCTGCTCTCATTTCACCTGCAGCTTCCTGGTCACTTTTCTGCCCATCCTCTGTGCTGGGGTTTCATAGAATCACAGACTGGTTTGGGTGGGAAGGGACCTTTCAAGGTCATTTAGTCCACTCCCCCTGCAGGGAGTAGGGGCATCCTCAACTAAAGCAGGTTGCTCAGAGCCCTGGCCAACCTCACCTGGGGTGTTTCCAAGGATGGGACATCCTCCTCTCGTTTGTCCTGAGGATTCTCTCTTGCTTCTCTGCCCATCCTCTGTACTGGGGTTTATCCCAGTCTTCCCCACAAGACTCGGGCTGAGAGATGGGGTTTTGGGGTGTGCTGGAGCTCTGGAGCCTCCGCAGGCTGGTTGTGTGCAGCCCAGAGGAAGGTGTGTGTGCTTCACCTCCTCGTGCTGCTACAGGCAGTTGCTCTGCACTGAGAATGTTTTGGTGCATGTTGTGCCTTGCTGCCACTGGCACACACAACATTTTGCATGCTTTTACCATAGGCTAACAAATAGGCTAAAGGTTTTAGAAAGAGGAGAGATTTAGACTAGATAGAAGGAAGAAATTATTGATTCTGAAGTTGGTGAGCCCCTGGCCCAGGCTGCCCAGAGAGGTGGTCGCTGCCCCATCCCTGGCACCATCCCAGGGGAGGTTGGCCGGGGCTCTGAGCACCCTGCTCTAGCTGGGGATGTCCCTGTCCCTGCAGGGGTTGGACTAAATAACCTTTAAATGTCCCTTCCAACCCAAACCAGTCTGTGATTCTATGATTTGTGTCAAAACGACAAATCTGTTTCTCAGAGCAACACGATGTTAAAAGTCCTTCCAATAAAGGCAGTTGATGTTTGCTGCCTTCACTGTAACATATCAATATAAAGCCAGGTGTGCAGAGTGACTCAAGCTGTCAGAGGTGTGGGGAGCTGCAGTGCAGTCTGCTGTTTGGGTGGGAGGGGGAGTGTTCTGCAGGGACAGGAGCAGGTTCCCTTCGAGCCCAGCCAGGGTCAGGTACTGCCTGTCTGAGGACACCCAGTATTTTCCCAGCCTTGGAGTAAAGAATCTAAAGTATCTAAACTAAAAAACAACCCTGCTGCAAATACCAGAGGATTGCTTAGAACATAGCAAGTGATTGGAAGTGCAAAGAGTATGCCAAGGAGCAATTAACTGTGATTTAGAGGACTGGAATCAAAACAATGTTATAAGCGTTGCACAGAAGCTTTTGATGTTTCTTTACTGTAGCAGTAAATTATTTTTGTTGTTTTTTGGGAAAAACCCAAATCAGCTTTGCAAGGATTCACAGAGTAGCTGTGAGATTCCACTCTCCCCCTCCCTGAGGAGTGCTCCAGGCAGGACCTGGAACTGAACCATGCGAGCAGGAGCACTGGCCAGCTGCTGCCGGGGCCCTGGCGGGCTTGGTGCCCTGGCTGCAGGGGCCAGTGCTGTCACAGTGCTGACTGCCATGCTTAACAAGTTCAGGGGGAAAAGAAGAACCAGCAAACACAGTTCTCCTGTGCAAAAATGAACTTTTCACCTGTGCAAGTTCTGCCTGTAACTCCCTAAAAGCACAGACCCAGATTTGGGTCGTTAATAGGCTATGGAAGTACCGCAGTGATGAGTTGGCTTTCACTCGCTGTAACAAAAATGTTTCTAATTCAGTACTTTGTGTTTATTTCTGTTCACATCCTTTTTGCTTCTGGTGGCATACCTTAGGAGTGCTGGGGCAGTGATTGGTAACGCTGTGTTACATTTCAGGAAACAAACACAGAAGTGAATTTCAGTTGTTGGTGGAGCAAGTAAATAATCGGTGGAAGAAAAGCGGCAGGAGGAAAACAGAAAGTGCTGAGCACAAAGAAGTTGTCACTGTCAAAGAACTGCCAGTGGCCACAGGTTAGTAATGCTGTTTAATTTAGTCCCCCTCTTTGATCCACGCTCATAAATGGGAGTTCCCCAGAGAAATGTTCTTTCCTGCCATTGTTCTTCTACAGTCCTTTAGGGGGGGAAAAGCAGGAAAATCAAACAGACCCTAAAAAGACTGACTGCCATTGGTTTTAGTTTGATACAGACAACTCATAATAAATATGACTGTTTTAGTGGGACTGTTTATAGATGTGCTTTATTTCAATTAGCTGGTTGAAATGGGATCTTAGGTTCCAGCTCAGATCTGTTTGCTGAGCGTGGGCGTGTGACAGGCTGCCCCTGAGAGGCAGAGGAGGATGGGTGTCACTCCCTGCCTCCAGCTCTCCCTGTGGATGGTGTGATGGGGAGTCAGTACCTGGGGACTGCAGAGGGGTGTGTGTGGGCTGGAACAAGTATTTATTTGTCCTGAGGTTGAAGCAATAAGATACTTTGGCTTCCTTTAGACTGTTTATACAGTAGGTTGCCTTTTTTTTTAAATCTTGCCTCGATTTGTTTCTGTACTTCAACAGAGTAAAAAGTGGGAATGCACAACTGCAGTTCCTCAGGACTTTATGAGTTAGGAACAACATCTAGCACATGTCTGTAATCCTCACTACCTGCAGCATCAAAGACAACCCCACGTGTGCTCTTCACTTGTTCCCTACAGGCTGGTTCTGCCTCATTCGTTGTACGTTACAGGTTGCCTTGGCACAGTATGTGTCTTTGAACTTGTAATTTAGAAGAGCATTCCTCAGCCTAATAGAACTTGTAGAGTTATAATCTAGTTAAGGTTCTGATTTTTAGAGAGAATTCTATTGACTAGAATTGGATGTGCTGTTGTCTGTATCAAAAATTATGGCAGTTTAGTTCACACTGGCTCTCACAAATCATAGAGTGGCTTAGGGTGGAAGGGACCCTGGAGAGCATCTCATCCAAATCCAAGTCTGTGTTCTCTTGAGTTGAGCTGAACTAATCTTTGGCTGTCTCCTGCACTGTCTCCCCTAGCAGAGCTCTCAAGAGTGAAAATAAAAGAAAACACCAGTACAATAGTATGAGTTTTATCCTTATCGTGTCGTGCAGACCTCGATGCAGCACATAATCCTTCCCATGCCCAGGGGGAAAATTAAGGAATCTCAAGGATAAAGTTTATCTTGTTTGACATCCTTTACAGTGATGTTCCCTCCTACAGCAGAGACAGAAGCAATGTGTTGTTAGGTAATGGGATCACAGACTCTGAAACACTGATTTCTAGCCATGCTCTGTGGAGAGGTCGACTGCTATGAGTTACTGGGTTTCTGTCTTGTGTGAGCTCTTCCTCTGTGCACTGAGCAGCAGACTTTGAGAAGCTGAAGTAAAGCCCTTTAGTTTTTCCAAAAGAGTGCTCAGGTAGAAAATAACTTTTATTGGGTGTATCACCCTGTATCATGTTGAATTAAGTACATGATACCACCTCATACAGTTCTGGCAAACCTGCACAGTTTTCATTGGGCTTTTTGGGCACTGAGCTTTCAGTAATCTTTGAAATTTCAGTTTCTAGTTATGTGCCAAAGGTCTGCATCTGGTCAACTGTTTGTAAACCATTTAAAAAATAAATCAAAACAAAAACTTGATTTATGGGTGAAGGAACAGATGCTTCAAGGCTGTTTCCTCAGTGTTCCTTATTAACAGCAATTACCTTTTAATTAAACTGGGAGTTATAATAGTGAAAGGAAGAAAACCAGCAGTGCTTCCATGACTTGGCATTTGAAAGCACAGCTGCTGAGAAGAGCAAAGGCTTTGTGTGCATTCCTTACCCACTTTATTTGGTTTCTCATGGAAGTGGTAGAACTGTACAGAACTAAAACATACATTTGGTTGGTTGGTTTGATTTTGGAGGGGGTGTGTGTGTGTTTTGTTTGTTTGTTTTTTAATCCCTTCATATCTCCAGTTGTCTTCTCCTGTGGTGTTGGTTGGCGTAACTTAAAACTCTATGAAATCTCTTTAGATTTCTTTGAAAATCTCTTTAGATATCTCTGAAAATCTCTTTGAATTTCCATATTTAAACATAAAGTGTTTGATTTCCTGTCTTTGTTTTATAACATTTAACCATAGGCTTTTGCTTTGTCTTGGGAAGCTCTAATAAGAATGCGATAAATATTCGTGATCCATCTCTTATGGGTTGCATTATTGCACAAGGCCTCTGCTATTTTTACTCTCTTAATTTCAGAGTGATGTTTCATTAGCTGGCCAACTGACTCACCACAATCTGCTGGTTGTCCTCAACAGACACACACACGCTCCTGATATTGAATTATGTGTTTTAGCAGAAGTGAAAGGGCAAGCTGTAGCTGAAGTGAAAGGCTCTCTACCTCCTCCACACTCTCATTACAGTTGTGTTTGGCCATTTCTGTCAAAATGATTTCTGCAAGGATAGAAACATCACAGTGGTCTGAGCAGGAAGGTGGCTGGGTTCCTGAGGGGGACAGGGCACTTCTGTGAATGGCCACACTGAGGATTGTTAATGAGACTCTGTGGCTTTAATGCCCTGTGCCACTTTCTAGTTAAATAACTAATTTTAAAATATTTGTGGGTATGGCATAAGAGTGGTTTATCTGTATGTAACATACTTTCTAGTCTATACTTGTGTTCTCTTTGGAGGTATCTTTTCAGAGAACCCTTCACCTTTTTATAGGTTGCAAATTAGATTTAAAATTGTCAATTTGACACAAAAATAATGGAATGGTTTTTACAATTTCTCTGTGCTGTCTAGAAATTATTTTTCCTATTAAAAAAAGGAAAAAATCACTTCTCTAGATTGACATAATCTTTCTTAGATGTGTAAGGAGACAAACTGTAATGGTTCTGCTATTGAAAACAAGGCTGCTACCTCAGTCTGTACAGCTCCAAAGCTCTCAAGCAGTCTCGTGCAGTGGATGAAGAGAATTGGTAGCAAGAAGCAGGGGAGTGTTTGCTAATTTCTGACATGAACATCTCATGACACACGACAAATATCCTTACCCTTTATTTCTCTCTTGCTTGTGCTTGAAACCTGTAAGGAGGAAACGTTTCTGTTTCAGTCTCTGGTTCTCAGAAGGTGGGGAGTGTTTTCTTTTTTACTCTGCAGGAAGAGAAATGAAACCTTAAAAACTGCCAGAGTTTTGGGAAGCAAGTAAGTGGGAATGAGGTGTGGGTATTTAAATGTTTATTACTTAGTTTTTTCTTAAAATCTATCTCCAGCCTGCAAAATTCAGGCAGTAGTGTTTTGCTTTGTCATCCTTGCTAATCTCTGCCTTTCTTCTGGTAGAAGGCAGGGAAGAGCATGACACAGCTGCTGGCCCTGGAGAAGCCCAGGTGCTCCAGACAGAAACTCCTGATGGCAGAAGTGAACCTCCTTCCCTGGAGGAAGGCCAGAGATCAGCCTCTCCTGCCTTCTCACTGTCATCAACAAGCAGGTCAGTGAAGGCATGTCTGTCCTCCCTGGTGTGCACCAGATTACACCAAACGTGGGCAGACTTTGCCAGTATCCCCAGCAAATGTGTATGTGGTTACTGCTTCATTCTCCTCATTCTCCATGTTTCTGGCTGTTAAGTTGCTTGAGGGAAGGAGCTGAAGTACATTCAGAGTTCACTTAATAGTTCTGTAATGACTTGATGGGGGGGTGATAGTGTAAATGTTCCTTTTGATACAGAAGAGGTGAGTGGAATGCCTGTGGAACCAGAAGAGTTGGTGTTTCTCTTCTGCATCATCTTCCCTTCTGTTTTTTATTTAGAGAAGTCCAAAAATGGACATAGCTAAGTCTCTTAGTAGCTCTTTTGGTACTGATGTAATAGGGTTTAAATGACCCACTGCTTGCAGTCAGTGGTAGAATCCCAGTGAACCCTGAAACCCTGACAGCCATTCACTCTTCTTTCCTTGTGCTTTCAGAAATCTTCATGATTTCAGAAAATGCAGGATCAAGGAAGGCTTTATAAATAAGATCTCATGCCTTTGATAGTTCAATGATCATTTTATTGGAAGGAGACTCAGCTGTTAGTGCTGATAAGACCTATCTAGTTTTTGAAGGCAGCATTTGTATCTGTTTAAGATGTTTGCTTCATGGATCATAGTTTGCTATCTGCTACTTATCAGTTGTCAAAGAGGACCATGATGAATACTTAGATAAGCATCCTGTTGCAGTATTAGTTACTGTGGCCCCAGTTTCTGGAGGAAAGGTGAAAAAGCTATTGAAAACAAATAGAGAATAACTTTTTTGTTATGTGTCTAAAAGCAAGAGAGCTAATCTTGAAAATAACCTTGCTGTCTTGTTGATAACAGAAATGAGAGGAGAAGGCACCCTTTGCAGGTCTGCATTGCTGGGAAGGAGGTTTCCTATGTTTAGAAGTGGGAGATAATCAGAGGAAGTAGCTGAAGGTCAACAGCAGAGCTGAGGAGTAACATCTCTTCATTTCCCACCCATTATGCCCACAGAAGGTGCCTCCTCCTCCTTGTGCCACCAGTGTTCAGAATAATGTGGTGCTTGACTTTGTCAGCGTTTATCAAAAGAACAATTTAGTTGTGGAAAAGTTTAACAAACATCTTTTTCTAAACTCATTTTGTTTCACAAAAATGTTTTCAAAAGTCAGCGTGGGGCTGAAAGATGTTGCCTTTCACAGAGTGAATGCTAAATGGGGGGTACAAGCCTAGGAGAGGGTAGGAGAGAGGAGATCAGCTCAGGAGGTTAGAGAGCATCAAATGCTAAATGTCTCTGTTTTATATTATTGGGTTTTGCTGCTTGTTTCCATTCACATGAGCTAAGTGGGAACACAGAGAAAACATTTGTCTGTAAACACCAATGTGCTGCCCGTGCAGATGGGGTGTGTGGAGGCAGAAAGGGCCTTTCTGACTGTTTCAAAATAGCCTTACATTTTTGTTTGGCTTCAGACTTGTGTTCTGTACCAATGAAGACATTCCCCTCACTACCATATCTTTCTGCCTGGATTGTTACTGTAAAATTGATAAATATAGCAGATTGTTGTATTTGCTGTTTAATGTGCAGCAAACCTATTAAGATTCCTGAGGTACTAGTTTTTTCTAAGTTTCTCAGGATATTGTGCAATTTCTTTACTTTTAAAATGGGGTCCAGTGCTCTGGACTCATGAAGAGACTTGCACACTGTTGTTCTTGATATTAGAGTGTCTGATACTCAGGGCTGTAGTCCTCAGAGCAGAGCTCACAGGTCCCAGGAGGACACACTGAATCAGGGGGCTGGGAACCCATCCAGCCCAATGCTGGGCAGAGCAGGCTCAGCTGGAGCAGGTTGCTCAGGACCAGCTGGGTTTTGGTATCTTCAAGAATGGAGCCTCCAGACCCTCTCTGGGCAGCCTGCTGCAGCATTTGACCTCTCCCAGAGCAGAAAGGCTTTTTCTTGTATTTTGAGGGAATTTCCTGTGTTTCAGGTCGTGCTCATTGTCTTTTGTTCTGTCACTGGATACCACTGAGAATGAACTGTGTTTTTTCTCCCTCCCATCAGCTCCCCTCGAGCCTTCTCATCTGAAGGCTGAACAGTCCCAGCCCTTTCAGCCTCTCCTTTTAACTCGTGGAGGAGTTAAGGTGTCAGAGCTGGCTTTGTGTGAAGCAGCAGGCTGAGTGGGGAGTCCTAAGGCTCAGGTCAGAGTGTCCTGACCTCTGCCCTTGGCAGCCTGCAGGTGCCTGGTGTAGCTGCCATGCTTCAGGAGTCCCAGACACAGCCCTCCTGGTTTTAAGCACTGAAGTCCTTCTAGAAATGGGCCCAGAGCTAAGCTCTAAACTGGTTGGGGAGATGCACCTCCTAAAAGGCTCACAGGCTTGCACTCCTCTGGGTTGCAACTGTCTCTTCTGGACGGTGCTGCACTCAGGATCTGTACTGAAAGATGAAAGGGGCCAGGGAAACAACTCTGCAGCACTCAGGGAAGAAACTGGCCCTGTGGTTTTTTTCCAGAGACTGGTTTTATGTGCCTGAAGCCTCAGCTTTCCAGTTTGCAGCTTGGGCTGTGGCTACTTAGCGATAGGACAAGAGGAAACAGCCTC
>NW_008598614.1:0-444 GCF_000691845.1 Merops nubicus
CGCGAACCCCGTGCCCTGCGCTCGGGGGTGCAGCGGTGCCCAGGCCCCGCGCTCCCTCCTCGGCTGAATCCTTTTGTTTCAGCTGCTTCTCCCTGTGGTGGGAGCAGAAGAGGACCCTGCTCTGCCAGCAGCAGCATCGCTCAGCCAGCTCTTGGACAGCGGGGTTGCCCACCGAGCCCAGCCATGACCTCAGCACGGCGCCGTGCCCCCAGGTTGCTGGGAGCTGTGGGGATGCTGTGCCTGGCATCCCCCAGGCTGGCACCAGCTCCCAGGCAGCGGGTCTGTGACCTCCCACCCAGTTGGGGATCGTGCAGTGGGCACCAGCACCTTGGCATCCCTCTCCTGGGCATCCCTCTCCTGGGCATCCCTCTCCTGGGCCCGTCCCACGTCTCTCTTGCTGTTTAATGGTTACGAGGGAAATTTTTCCAAAATGACCCCAGTCTA
>NW_008598614.1:492-1066 GCF_000691845.1 Merops nubicus
CCTGTGGTAGGCCAGTGCCAGAGCTGAGATGGGAACTGCCACACTCCTGTTTATGGCCTGTTAGTGCGGATGTCCAATTATGATGTTTTCTACTCCAGCTTTAACCACTTCACTGCCAGGGAACGCGTGCAGGGGAGGAGGGGCAGCTTGGGAAGAGCCGAGGCCGGAGGTGGAAACGGGCATCACTGGGTATTGCATTCCCATCTCCTCCAGGCTGAGCTGTGGAGTCAGAGGCTGAAGGACGAGAGCAGAGCCCCAGGGAGCTCCTGCAGGAAGTGGCTGGCCAGGGGGGCAGCAGGCTGCAAGCCCCCGGTTGTGGGGCCTGCTCTGTGCTGGCTTCCAGCTCAATGGCTGCTGCTCCTCCCTGCAGCTAAAATAAAATCCTGACCATTTAAGGTGAACAGGAGGCTCGCTGTGGACCTCAGTGGAGCGGGCTTTTAACCCCTTCCCATTGCTGGGCTTTGTTTACTCCTCACACTCCCTTTGGCTTCGAGCTGGACCAGCTTAAAGCCATGGAGGAGAGCGTGTCCCTCTGGGAGCGAGGCGCCGGCCCCCCTCTTTGGAGAGCTGGCAG
>NW_008598614.1:1186-1386 GCF_000691845.1 Merops nubicus
CCGGCCAGGGTGCCCGTCTGAAGCACAGTCACTATTCTCTGCTGCCTCACCATGTGGACACTCTTATTTTATACTAAGTGCCTTTGTGTGGGTTAAGTTAATCCACTTTGGAAATGGATTAACCTAAATTTCACATGGGCAAACTTAGTGTGGAGCAGCCGCGTCCACACAGGGAGCGAGGGAGGAAGAGCAGTTCAGCA
>NW_008598614.1:1558-4251 GCF_000691845.1 Merops nubicus
CTGGGGCAGCTGCACCGAGCGCCTGCCTGGCGGGTGGGTTCTGGGCCCAAATTATCTAGGGGGAAATCACTGGCAACTAGATACAGAACCAGTAATAATGATCTGTCAGGTTGTCAGGAATGGGGGTAAGTGCCTTACGGGATTACATGTTAAAAAACCCCACACCATAATAAACCAGTACTACTGTTACTGTATCATATATATAATACACATCAAATATATTATTTATAAGTCGCTTCCTTCCCTCTCTCCTCCCAATGTGTTCATTACTTCTGGTCCCTGCAAAGCCCTTCACGTGGCCACAGACCTGGCACACAGAAAACCCGTGGCTCCCCATCAGGCTGTGTCTGCCCAGCCAGGGCCCTGTTGGGCATGGCACAGCCTGAGCTGCAGGTCCCAGGAAGAGCTGTGCCCTGCAGCACACAGCCTGCTCCTGTACCAGGCAGTGACGCTTCCAAGGGCATCACAACGATGCCCTGACCTCATCTGTCATCATTTCCTCAGGCAAGACTCTGCAAGAATACCAGGGCTGCTGTCAAACCCAGGAATAAACTACATCTACGGCACTGTAGGAGCTTAATTGAATAGTTGTGTTGTTGAGGAGCGTGGGCACAGTGATCTAGTGGTGAGAGTAGGGGACTGCAGGACAGCAGGATCCGGCCATCATGCCAGAGGAGTCACTGACTCATGGGCGACCTTGTGCAAGTCACTTGATGTTCTTGTGCCTCTGGAAAGTAGGTTAAATAACATATGGGACCTCCTCCATTGGGTCCTCCGTGACCATCAAACCTCTCTGGGTAATAAGCATTCAAATGCACATCACTCAGGGGAGAGGCCAGCAAGGAAAGGGGACCAAGAGAAGAGCTGCCAAAGGAGGGCCCCAGCCACGCAGGAGGCAGATGCACAGCTTTTATCAACAGTGTGTTTTAACTTATCAGCCATCCAGAGCACAGTCAGGAAAAAAAGGAGCATAGAGATTCAGGAAACTTTAGTACAGAGCAGATTTGTTGGGGGCTGGAGGCTGTATTCCACTGCATCTTGGCTGCTCCTTCTGCAAAAGCAGCAGTTGTTAGCATCTGGCATATGTGTGGATAAAAGGGGGTTTTACCCAACAGCCAAGAGCAAGAGATGAGAAGGAAATAGAGCCCTGTACCTCAGAGGGTATGCCAGGCTTTGCCAAGAGAAGGGGCAGGAAGGGAGTTGTTTCTGAGGGTGGAACTTGCCTTCCCCTGCAGTTCAGGGGACAGGTGTTTGAAGGCATGGCCAGCCACGGTCCAATCTCCACTGACATTTTTTGCCAAAGCCTGAACTCGCAGCACTGGTGGGAGTGTCTGTGTTGTGTTACACGTTGAGGATGACCCTCACAGCTCATCTCTTGGCCACCCAAATCAGAATCGAGTCACCATGAACAGAACCACCACTAAGCCCATCTTTGGCCATTCTCAAGCCGTGCCGCGTGTTTCAGAATCCACCTCTGTGAGAAGATGACTCCTTGGAGACCCCCCTCTACTCTGCACACACAGGGCTGCTGGGGGGGTCCTGTGCAGCCAGGCGAGGGGCAGACCCTCCTGCCCAGCTTTAACAGCAGCAGGAACAGAGGCGAGCACACGATTCAAGGTTAAAAAGCTGAACCACACAGCTCCATCTTCCATAATAACGGAAATCATTAATAATAGTTTGCGCTCTCAAAGTAGTTGCCATCCAAGCTCTTGAAGAGCTTTATTAGCGAGCGAGACCTCAGAAGTCTCTCTAAGGTATTATCCCCTTTTTAAAGGGAGAAGGCAATTAAGAAACAGCCATTTGTGTGACTTGATCAAAGTCAACACGCAGCACGTCAGCACCTGCGCTCGGGGGCCGGCCAGAAAGCCTCACGGTGAGCAGGACAGGATAGGCTGAACTGGAGCCAGGACACTGGTCCAGGGGTGTTAAACGTGCAGTACAGGTCTCCACATTTTCCCCTGGGAATGTCTCCTCGCCCCATCTTCCAGGACCTTAACCAAAACTTTGTTTCCAGTTCTTCTGGGAACAGCTGCCTTTGAGCTAGTTACCACACAGGGCATGGGCAGCATCTCTCCTCACCCAATACAGGAGGTAACTGGAAGGAATGATGAATTAAAGGTAGATAATATGGTTTCTAGTCCCCACCTGCCCTGCCATGCTCTGCTCCTGCCTGAGCTGACTCAGCCCTCACCAGCACGACAGCCACAGCTCCACTGAGAGGGAGGAAACTTCTCAACAACCCCCAGCCACCCCACCAGGACCTTAGTTAAGCTGCATGGCATCACAGGGAAGGGAACGAACAGTGGGCAAGGGACCAGCTTCCCTCCAGCCACCAGTGAGAAAATGGACTGGGCCGGCCGCATGCAGCAACTAAACACACCCGAGCAGTTCAGGAGGACAAATTGTCCCAAGCATCACTGGAATTGGGCAGTGATACTTCATTTAAATTAACACATCTTTTCTTGCAGAAAATAGCATGATTTTCTCCCAAACAGTGTAGAGTCGGGGCCTTGGGGTCAGGCCTCGTTTGAAGACAAAAGGTGCAGAGCAGGACTGAACCCAGCCAGCCCTAGTCTGGGTCTCATGTTGTTTGCTTGCACTGAGCATTGCCCCAGGCAGACACAGAGCTCACCCGTAACACAGACACAGAGCTCACCTGTAACACAGACACAGAGCTCACCTGTAACACCAAC
>NW_008598614.1:4299-11075 GCF_000691845.1 Merops nubicus
CAGGAATAAAAGCTCTCAAGTTTTACTAGCTGGGAACATCAGAGTTAATTCCAGTAAGAAAAATGAGTTGACCTTCGTTGAAAGCAAGCCATTCACACCAGCCTGAGACCAGGCTAAATGGTCTGATCATCTGACCTCCTGCATCTCATGAGCCATTAAGGGCAAGGATGAAAGTTTTGCTTAACTATCTTTGCTAGCAAAGGACGCTGTCGTGACGGCCAGACCAGCCTCCCTGGCTTTGCCTGGACAAAGTCTCTCCTTCTGGGCAGAACTGAAAGGTCCCAGGCCAAGCCCACTGCTGCCAGCCACAGCTGCATCCCCACTAGAGGGCTGTGCAGGTCTCTGGGCCAGCCTTCATCACAAGCCTTCATCACACAGCCTGAGTCCCTGTGTCCAACAGCCACGGTGCCCGTCCCTCGCTGTGTGGATGGCCAATATTCCCTCTCCTCCTGTGTGTAAAGGTGCATTTAGGGAGCTTCTCTAGTGCTCCAAAACGTCTTAAAAACTGACAGCAGGGAACAAAGATCTCCCTGAGCCAAGGAAAGGGCTCTTGAATGAGAGTCATCTCATCGAGTTGATTCAGAGGTATTTATTCTTGGAGAGGTTTAACACCCTCTTTAATGGACTGGGAAGTACCTTATCATCCCCATGTGATGCAAACGCATCATCTCACTTCCTTCCAAATCCTGGCTGCGTGCTTCTGCCTGCTCTGCACATCTAACACACACAGCGTTTCTTCAGGATCCCTCCACCGAGCACCTCAGCAGCTAAATCCAGGTCCCAGGTCTCACCCAGCAGCTGCCAGCTTTGCCAGATTTGGTTCTGGTCTCTGGACCATGTGAAATGAGAGAACTGCAGTTCTCACGAGTGAATGCACAGACTGAAAATGAAACCTCAGCGTGTCCTCTTCTGCAGCCACTCACTCCCCTCCCTGCCTCTGCTGCCTCCCCGGTGCCAGCTCTGCACCCCCAGGATTAGCCTGGAGATGGATCTGAAGCAAAAGGAAGCGAGTGAGCTGCCAGGGGAAGATGCATCTGAGCTGTTCTGGTAATACCAGAGCCTTCTAAGAGACTGAAGCGAGCAAGCACAGTCAGGGATGGACCATGGGGAAGGGAGAGCAGAAGGAGGAGGACTCAGCGCCGCAAAGCAGCCTCTGGCCATGAGGCTCCGTGAGCTGCTGGATCCTTCTCAGGGGGCTCAATCCTCACCAGAATGAGATGAAGCCAGCTCCCCACACATCCGTGGGGTGTGAGCCCCTCCATCCCCTGTTCTGGGGTCACCTGCTCAGTGGCTAAAACATCACTCAGAATCACCTTTTGAGAAGCACCTCCCCCCACACCCTGCCTCACACGGCGGCTCTGCAGCGAGAGCACCGGACGGCCGAGCCTGTGAGGGTGCAGGACGAGGCTCTGGCCCTCTCAGACACTTACAAGTCAGTGCAGCAAAGCCATAGCAACAAGAAAAATGCTCCTGTTATTCCCCATCCAAGAGCAGCTCCTGCCATTCACTGATTGCATGACCTTCTGTCAGCAGGCATTGAAGCAACCTTTGAAAATGTTTCTGTATCATTTAAACCTCGTTACTTGGCCCTGGACTGTGTCTGCCAAGGTAACAGCAACATCTCCAGAACAGAGGGAACCCAGCAATTCAGGGCTGGGATTTGTTCTTTTAAAATCTTCATATTCCACCAGTGGAAATCACGCCCAACAGTGGGGCACAAAAAAAAGAAATCCAAGGCTGAGTTTGACTAAGACAGAAAAGATTGTCTGGGAAATGACTGCAGTAAACTCAAATAACCATCATAAAAAAATGCTCATATTTAGCGTTTGAAAATGAGGTGGAAGGATCATTACAGATAAATATCAAATATCTGCTTTTCATTCCTTTTTGCTGCAAGATTGGGAAGGTCAGAAGTTCAGAGACGCTTGAATGCCTCAGTAGATGCCCTGAAATGTGGCTAATGCAGCACTGGGTGGCAGGGGTGAGGGGCCTGATTTTCCTCACACACGTGAGGATTGCTGTAAAATGGGAGTGAAGGACGACTCACACCCTGGGAGCTCCTCTGTGTGCTGCGGAACCCAGTTGAAGCAACACAGGTCACAGTTGTTTTCCGTCATGCCAGAATAAATCGTACTGACTCCAAGAAATGTATTGAAATATATTCTGCAGGAACTCTTCATTTGGTGAGCAACCATGTAAAGAGCTCCTTTCCTGACTGATTTTTGTCCCTACGCAGAGATAAAATGCTTTCTCTACAGTTCTCCTGGCTGTGCTTCCTTCTGGAGACACTGCTGCCCTAATACTGACGTGCTCAGCAGCACTAATAAATTACAGTTACACACACACCTTTTTTTTCCTGAACAATGAAGTTAAAAGGCCACTTTGGCATAAATTCTTTCATAGTTACCCCAAGCAAAGCAAGCTTCTTCTGGTGCTGCTGCACACAAATAATTGCCTTTGGCAAAATCCAAGTCGAACACAAGTGTATCACTTAATTTATTCCTATTAACACCCTCAAATGTTAGTGAGGGCAGGGCAGCAATGCTGAGTGAGAGGGACCAGGATGGGCTTTAAGTGCTGCTATATGAGAACCACGCAGTGTAGGCTGGTGTAGTGCAAACAGACTTCAAAAGCTGGTTGTATTTTCTTCCTGTTTCACGCGTGTAGCAGAGTCAGAATTATTTCTGCCACCTTTACAGGACTTTTGCAGTTTGTGAGCACCCCACCAGCAGCACCTCCCTGACCTCACAGCTGAGCAGCAGCCTGGCTTCCACAGCCCGTGCTCCACAGAGGTGGCCAGGATCCTCTGGGAAAAAAGGACACTACTGTTGTGTGTCCAGTGTGAAGCAGGAAGAAGGGAAACAATAGCCAGGGAGTGCTTGGTGGAGGGAACTGAAGCTTGGCATTGATATTATCACCTTTTCCTCACACAGAGGCCAGCACTAGCAGCTCAGGTACAGCCACAGCTGCCTGCAGAGCGTGGCCCTTCCCCGGGGAAGGAGGAGGTGTCCTGTCTCTTGGAAAGGACAGCACCCAAGTCCTGCTGGATTTTCTCCACCAAGTCCAACACCCTGTATCCTCTCTAAACTGTCACTACCTCCAGATCCGATGGAAAGCTTCAGTGCTTCAGAAGTCTGAGCAATAAGACTTATCTTCTGTTATTTTGCCCTTGGGAATCAGTTTCAGTAACACTGAATGGCAAAGTTTACCCTTTCCAAATAGTTTTTTCCCTTGGCTGCTACAGCTTGAGAAGCCTAGAAAGCTGCACTGCAATGTACAGATGAGAGCTCGGGAAAAGGAAAACTTTAGAGGCAGGGAACAACATCAAGCCGTTTGATTTATGATCTAAACCAACTGCTGGTTGCCTCAGCTGGTCCTTTTTTGTTCCTGTGTGACATATGCTTCTGTTCCGATCTCGGCGAGCTCCGAGAGCGTTCGTGTGAGCAGCACGTTGTGTCTGTCTGTCTGCTGACAGCTCCAGTGCAAGCTGCTACACCAAACTTCAGGGTATAAACTTCCCTCAATTACCAACCAAAGTTCTCAAATCCAGCATCCCTAAGCCTGCAGCTTCACAACTGAGGATTCAGTACTAAAGCCTGCCAGCTTCTGGAGTCTTATTATGGAAATAAGATCAAACTGCAAGTCCAGTTTTCTACCTGTAGAAACTGGATACAGGAGTTTAATGAAGCTTCCTAACTCACTTCTCTTGATCAGAGCTTCGGATCCCAGAGGAATCAGTAAAAACTCGAGGCAAAACTCTCAGACCAGCCCTTTATATCCACCAAACCTAACCTGAAAGCACCATCTCAAACATTGAGAAGCAGGGGTAGCCCCTGACCTCGGTGAGGAACAGGCTGGCAGTCAATGGCATGGACAGCAGCAGGGGCTGAAGTCCAACGCCTCTGTGCCAGGACCTGCACCAAGGCCCAGCAAACACTTTGCACAAGCCAAAGGCAGTTGGAATACGTCAGCTTTCAATCTCATTTATCCAAAAGTGGTCCTGAAGCAGGCAGGAAAGTCCACGAAGCAGCACATCCATCCACTCCATGTCCTCAGCCCAGTCCAGCCCAGCCCTGGAACTGTCCATAGTTCTACTGCCCGACCCAGGCTGAGCACAAAACCTGGCACATCACAGCCCATCACCTTTCAAAAGCTACAGCATAACCTATTGCAAATGGAACCTTAAACCCACTCAAGCATCCAGCACGTGGAAAAGAACAAGGCTCTGGAAAGCTCCAAAGCTTCCTGCCAGGTGCCACGCTGTCCTCCAGCAAGAAGGTTTTGCTGCTGAAGAGACGGGGGAGCTCGGTGTCTCTCCAGCTCCTGACAGCAAACCCACATCTGGCATCTTACACCCTGGCCACGGAAGCTGTAACCAATATCCCTTTAGGGTGCCACGAGATAAAAGTACCCACTGGGCACAGCTTCACAGTTCAAGCCACCAGCAATGGTTTCCACCACTGCACAGCACAGACTCCTTCACTCCTTGCAAACAGCAGCGACGTTTGAGATCAGAGTCAGGTTTCAGTGTGCTGGAAAGAAAACCCCACACTGCCTTCCAGTGCAGATCGTGGGGAGCAAGTAAAACATACTTTTCTTTTAATAGACTGTTTCCATGGTGCAGAGGTTCCCGTAGCTAATTCTGCAGCTGCACAACTTCAGAAAATTGCACAGCCTGGGTATAATCCTGTGTCAGTCTGCCCCAGCCATTCCCAAATCAAACTCTGGTGTTTTTACACTCTCATCAAACAACAGAGCTTCTCCCACTTCAACACCAGGAACATGTGGCTGCAGCTGAACTTTCCACAAGTTGTCGACCGGTTTAAGAGAACACCAAAGCAACAGGAGCAAGGTCTGGGTGTCAGACCCCATCTGCTAAAGGTCCCAGGCAGTTAGGAGGAGGAAAAGAAACAAATTCCTATTTGCCGTGTTTATTTTTGCAAGTTTCTTAGAGGAACTGTGTGTCTAAAGAACGAGCAGACCAACAGAAGCAATAACTGCATCAACAGCACCTCTGCTCCTCTCCACCACACGACTCCACAGCAGCCCTGTTCGCTTTCCCTAAACCAGGAGTCCAGAGGCACTGCCCTCCCCACTGCCAGGCACCAGCACTGTACTGGGCCAGAGCCTGCCCTGCCTGGACAAACTGCCCATTTCCAAGGGCATCCTCCAAAAATCAACATGCAGGCACCACCGACCCCCTGCAGCCCCCCAGCATGGCACGAAGCCAGCTCTGCACCCCGTGCCCAGGCACGACTCACCTGCTCCTGGGAATTCATCACCCGCAGCTTCATCTGCTTCAGGTAGGTGGAGGTGAGGGGCATGTTGTAGTCGATGATCCCAGAAACCAAAGAGGAAGGTGGTTCACTCTCTGGAGAACAGAGGAAAAACTTTATTTAATACAGGGATGTGGAAGCAGAAACCTATAATGTGTTCCCTTAGTCACCAGACATATGTATCTAGTAGCACTCCAAACCCCTGGCGAGAGCTGCTGCCTGCTGAGCTAAGGTTCCTGTGAGAACGTGACCCCACCAAGAGCATAATTACAGAACAGATGTGGCTTTAAAAAAAAAAAACAAAAGCAAACCCAAAAACTCATGTCATCTGTGGAAAAGACAACACATAATATGGAATTTTTCACTCTACTAAACTATGTGTGTAGCAGAGGAAGGAGCTGAGTCGTGCTGGTGCCTCAGAAGCACTTCCATGCAGGTGGGATTTATGCAGAGGTTGATGAACAAGAATAAATTTGCAGCTTGCTTTAGCATTGCAAAGTCTTGCCAATTTTGCTAGGAATCCCTCAGGTAGGAGTTAACATTAAGGCAACTTATTAAGTATCTCTATCTGGTGATGAAGATTATTTTTAACACCCTCATTAAAACGCAAACTTAAAGATCTTTAATTTAAATTGTTGCTGTTGATTCCTCTGGCTGCATCACACTGAGCTCTGGAGATGGCTCTAGATGCAGAGTGCTCCTGCTGATTGCTCTGTCCAGCCACACCAGAACAGTCCCCAGAAAGCAAATTCTCAGTGATTTTTCTGAATTCTCAAAGGTTTGTCATCACCACCACGCAGCTTGCGAGGTCTCCACACAGGACACAAAGACCACTAGAATGACCTGCTCTAGCTGTGAGTTCCCAGGCTCGTGTGAAGGGTTTGCTCAAGAGGAAGATTGCTGCTTCCCATCGGGACGGCTGCTGGCTAAAGGGAAGGGTTCCTTGCCCTCAGAACAGGCAGATGCAAGCGTGGTGAGTTAACCCAGCCTCCCAGCACACCCCAAAGGGATGTGTGGTGCCCGCTGGAAAGGGAGCTGAAGCAACCACAGCTGGAGGAGAAGGAATTCCCATGAGCTGAAGGTGAACCGATGGTGGGAAGTTTACATTCCTGCCTCTGAATCTCCCTGCCTGGCTTGTATTTCCTGGGGTCGCTGGTTTCACAGGCACCTCTGACACAGCCCCTTGAAAAAGAGCCTTCCCAAAACGTTTTACAGCACCTGAGAAAACCCATCAACTCAAACTTAATGGGCCTGCTTTTCAGAAATGCTGAATATCAGAAAATCCCAGTGAAACTCAGCAGACCTGAAGATGCTTCATACCTCTGGAAATACCAAATCTATCATGTCTGATTAAGAAATGACCTGACCCCAAAACTGTCTGTAATTGACTTAAACACCACATAGGTTTTTGCAAATCTGTACCACGCTGTGAACTGGGTCCATGGCAATGCACCACTTTGTTTTCCAGGTCCATCTAACTCATCCCTGGGCAGCTGAAGC
>NW_008598614.1:11106-18053 GCF_000691845.1 Merops nubicus
AGCTGGCTCAGACATGAAGGTACAAAGCTTTTAGGAACCTTGTTGACCAATTCCACCCTTTTTTTCTCATGGCTGTATGCCAGTGGTCTCTGTCATGCTTCAACTTACAGATTAAGAGCACTTCTATGTCTCGATATATTAAGCACTCAAAATAACCCATTATTTTACTGTGCAAGGATGTTGCTTTGTGATGAAAAGCTGCTGAAATCCCAGCTCAAGGGCTGCTTCTGCCTCTGCGGTGAAAGGGGACACAGCTCCCAGGAACAAAATCTGCCACTGACCCAGGCTGGCTGGGTCACCAATATTTGGGTCTTTAAGAAGAGTTTAGGAAAGCATTTGGTAAGTGATAAAGGTAGAGCTGGTCTCCCCTTGAGGCAGAGCTGTGGGTGAGGTGAGGCTCTCAGCCCTCTGAGAAGGATGACATGTGGCTCTCCTGCCACCCTCCACTGAACAGTTCAGCACTGCAGAAATGAATGAGGCTCCACAGAAGCAGATCAGCATCCCCACATGAGGAGGGAGAGGGAAGGAGATGATCTTTGGTGCTCCGATTCTGCCTGAAACCACCCTGGTGTAAATCTGGAATATTCCCATCACCAGCCACATTTTTACTGTGAATTTGTGCCACTGCAACAGATAAGAGCTTGAGACTGAGAAACCAAAACCTTTTTTTCTTTTTTAAGCTAACTGGGAAAGAAAGGAAAGCTTTGTTTTAAAAGGCCAGGGGGACTCCACGGGAACAATCCTCACATCCTACGTCACCAAAGGGGGCTACTGGAAGCCTTCAGCTCATTTTTCAAAAAGTTATCTCTATCACATGCCCCATGTGTTGGACGTACAGATGGAACGGGCAGAAGGGTTTAAAGTGAAATGGTTTTGATCCTAATTCCACACTTGTGTAACTCCACCGGAATTAGTCCTAATTGAAGAAGAGTAAAGAGATCAGAGTGAAGCCCAGTGATGTTCAAAGTTTCCCACGAGCAAGACAATTTGCTTTTATGAATTATGTGGGTGCCCTGCAGGGTTTGATGTCAGAGATGTTTAATTAGGGATTTTTGTGATCACAAATGAAATATGTTGAGATTTGTTTAATGTGTAAGAGGAGTAGGAAGAGATGGGAAAGACTCAAGTTTTTTCATCTCACTGAGTTAAACTTCACCTACACGGGCCTGTCCCTGTGTGCCCACGTGTGCACACACTGGGTAATTCCTCTATGACCCCAGTGGGTTTTTAGGTGGTTTGCTCCTTATAAATGCCTGAATATGTAGCAGTGAAATGAGACACTCTTCCCCAGTAGGTTACCTTATCTAATCTGCTCCACGTGTTTTCACAGGTACTTAGTCACTATTTAGGTCCTACTCAGAGCAGAAAGGTCCTTTTGTCCTTCCATTCCAGGTGGATTTTTTTAAATGTGGGATTCTTCCTTTTGCTGTTGCATTTTTGAAAGAACTGCTAAGGCAGGAAAGCTTTATGAAGATAATTGACAGTTGATATTAATTGATAAATTTGCTCAGGACAGCCAGATCTCAGCCCTGATCACGGTTTCCACAGCGAGGATGGCTCTGGGGAGGATGCTCAGCACCTGGAGTTCTCTGAGCAGCCCCTGAGCTGGGATAGGTGCCAGATGGGTGCTGAGTCCCTGGGGGAGGCACAGGGGGGACACGGGATGGCGGGTGGGCAGGAGGGAGCCCCTGAAGGAACAATGACCCTGTTCTAACAGCTGCCTCCTGGCAAGGGATCCCGAGCGCCGGGGCGGAGGGCTCGGCTCGTGCCAGGCGTTAGTCCAGTGGCCTGCTTTGGGTCCAGCTGACAGGGGGGTCCCTCTGCTGCAGCCCCCGGGGCTGGGATGGGCGTGGGGCAGGTGGTGTGGAGGTCAGCTCTGCTCCCAGCGAGGCCAAAGGCCAAAACCTCTCCAGACCTAACTGGAGAGAGGGAACAGGCCCGCAGCCAGCGGAGCGGGAAGCGCTGCGGGGCTGGGGCTTAGGCTAATAAATGTCACATAGGATTATTTGGGAGAGTTCCTAAAAAATATAACAAGTACAAAGCATTTCAGTCACTAGCTTTGGATGGCTGGCACACATAATCCACTTAAACAGAACCTCTGGGCTGTCCACAGCTCTGCTCCTAGCAGTAAACAGTCGGAAATCGGTGTTTAATACTAAAAATTTTCTATTGTTGGGTCCTTTGTTCATTTAATTCTGCTTCTCTGCTTGATAAGATCTGCCAGATGAGCCTGTTAGCCTTAACTGTTCTGAAACAGACTCACTCTCTGCAGTTTGCTTATGTGTATCTAAAGAAGCAATTTTGTTGGGTGAAACCTCTCCCAGGCAGGTTGATGCTTCGTACTCGATCATGAATACAAGCTTGCAAATCAGAACAAAACACACAAACATCAACTTCAACCATTTACCCTGGAGGGAAACCTGCTCCCATCTTATGGACTGCTTACATCTTTCAGGCCTAGGGGCTGCAGATTGGTCCCATTTACAAATGAACCATAAGAAGCCACGTTAGTGGGTTGTATACACAGGTGTAATATAACTTTGGTTACCAAAACCCTTTCTGTTATCCAAAATAGGACCATGTCGTGCATATCTATTAATTCCTGCAAATTACTTCTTTATCAGAAACTTCAGTTATTCAGACATACTTAGCATCTTTCATTACAAAATTAATAGTTTAAAGCAAAAGCATCAGGTGATGTTTTTTCAGCAGTCCAGGTCTCCACCCACAGAGGATTACGGGTTGAGTGCAGACATACCCACAATATTTTTGACCCATGCTTTGCACAGGGGAAGCTTGGAAACATAGCTCAGCTGTTTCTGCTCTCTGAGCTGAAAACGGTGACGGACAAACCAGATTTAAGCAATTCTTTCAGCATGGCTATAAAAGTGCATGAAAAACACCACTGGTTAGGAAACCCATCAGGTTAAGAAGTATCTCATTGGTGGGGCGGTATCCGGGCAGCTCTCAGTGGCACTGTGCTGGCAGGAGATGCTGAGTCAGCTCTGCTGGCAGAACTCGTCCCCGTTACCTTTGGGCTCCAGGCCGTTGGAGTTGAAGTGCATCCTCTTCTGGCACTCGGTGCAGCTCATCAGGAACCTGGTCACCGCCTCTCTCGGGAGGAACGCGTAGGTCTCGGCGATCTGGGGACACAAGGAGGGGACTGTGTGTCCCGGGCGAGGCAGAACGCCCACAGAGAGCCGGGCTGAGGGCACCGGGCACCACGGGCACCATGGGCACCACGGGCACCCTCCTGCCCTGCCCAGAGCATCAGCCGCTCCCGCCAGCCCCATCCCCGGAGCCACGAGTGCCCCTCTCCAGAGCAGCTGTCGATGGAGGAACATTTTGGGAGGGTGACTGGTGTGCCGGAGAGGTGCTGAGGCACAAACAAACAGACCTTTGGACTCCCTGCAGAGCCACTCCTTCCCAGGAGCTCCTTTCCATTCCCCCTCAGAGCCTGGGAAGAGCGAAGCTCCGAGCGGGTAAGAACCAAAGGAGGGAGTGAGGCCTCCTCAGCTCTGTTTGCATTGTTAATTACCATCACACCAGTAACCTGAAGAATCCATTAATCTTCTCTAAGGGCAGGTCACTTTTCCCCACAATGACAATCAATTAATGTTAATAATACTTTGCACTTCTGTGACATATTTTATCTAGGGAATTGGAAACATTTTTACAAACAGCAATGAATTAAGTCTCCTGAACCTTCGTGGGGTATTTGTACTTTACAAATGAGGAAAAGCTAAGGATAAATATTTAAAACTTGGATGTCTGAAGTTAAACACTCTATCGAGACCTAAGCACCCACTGAAGGTGTCTGGCTACTACAGAGTCCTGTTATTCCAGTTAATCCCTGCCAGCTGAAATTTTACAGTATTTCTAAGGATCAGGACTAGGTTATTTGGAGAAGGAATGAGGCAACTTGAATGTAGATTTCTCAAAGGCCATGAGACCATCGAATCGTGGAGCCTGACCTTCCGTGTAGCACAAGCCAGGGAACCTCACCCAGGTTCCCCAGCAGCCCAGTAGCCTATGGTTTGCCTGAAACGCCTTCCAGGAAGACATCTGGTCTTAATTGGAAGGCATTAAGAGGTGGAGAGCCCACCTCTTACTCTGGGGCTGGTTCCTACAGTTAATCACCCATCCTGTTTGGTCCCAGTGACTTGTCCCAGCCAGGCAATTCCCAAACCAGGGGCCGTGACCCCAGCAGGGGTCACAGCACTTACAAGTGGGGTCATACAGCAGACAGAAATTCAATTGTTTGGGCCAGTCCTTGGGGCTGAAGTGGGGCTCAGGACGGGAAGCGGGGCTGCAACCAGACCCCTCAGGAGCCACGGGTGGCGATGGGGCCGAGCCAGGAGGGCAGCCCAGGACATCCTGCTGCCCCTCCCTGGCCGGCGGGCAGCACCCTCCCACCTCATTTTGTTAACAAAAATTAAAAGCATCTAAATTCCAAGCATTTTGCCACCCTACAGGAAAGAGCGACGCCGAAGCTCGGCAGAAAACGACGTGACAGGAGAGGTGCAGGGGGGCAGGGGCAGAGGGCTGGCTCAGCGGTGGCCAAGGCAGCCCGTGACCCGGCGCTGCGGAGGGAGGGAGAGACATTTATCTCCACTGAGCGGCAGCAGAGCCCGAGGTTTTACATACACGCTAATGCCAGATGGGTGGAAAGTTCAGGCAGGGACCTTGTCCCAGCCCTTCAAATGGAGGATGCAGTGCCTGGTCCTCATGGGATTCTGCTCCTAGTCAGCTCCAGCCCCAGCGAGCTCTGTTGTGGCCACGCAGCTCTCAGCTCAGCCTCGGCCTCTGCTCGTTATTTATCACGGCACAGCACGGGGATGCCCCGTGGGCACACGGGCACCAGGAGCTGCCAGGGCTGGTGGTCCTGCAGCACGGGCAGGGCCCCTGCTGCCCCGTACTGCCCGCAGGGCTGAGCCCCCTCTGCCTGCCTCCAACCCACTGCTGCAAATGTTCGGCTAATTTTAGTGATACAGTTGTTATTTCTCAGCTGATTTGATGCTCTGCAGAGCAGACAGCTTCCTTGATGAGTTATCTCCCATCCAAACTCCCCTTCTGATTGCCTCCCTCCGGAGGTCACGGACAAGGGCAAACTCTCCAGTGCCTCTAATCAGAAACGGTGGGGAAAGGGAGAGGGAGAGAAAGAGCAGTGGGTGCTGGAGCCTCCCGAGCTGAACACCCAGCAGCGCCCCGGGGTGCCCCGGGGTGAGCTATGCAGCATTTCACCCTCCAGACCTGGCCGCAAAGTCGCTCCAGGGAGCCAGGGCAGGAGCCAGGGCAGGCAGCCCAGGCAGCAGCAGCGTCCTGCCAGGTCAGGAGGGGATACACGCTGCTAATGTGATGATCTCAGCTCAAGAGGGAGACGAGGGGTGGAGCGTGGAGCTCTCTGACTGCTGCGAGCAGGCCTGGGAAAACAGACGGATCCAGCCTGCTCCCCTGGGGCTGTGCAGGGCACAGATTAGTCCTCCAGAGACCTGAATTGAAGGAATTAGGGGAGGGTCGGAGTGGCCTGCTGGGGAAATGAGTGGAAAGTTTTTGAGTTGTGATCGTGCTGGTGGGGTTGCCCACCCTGGACTATAAAGAGGTGACCTGTCCCTGGCCAGGGAGGGTCAGCGTGTGCCCCGGCCCCATGCTCTGCAGGGGCAGGAGCTGAGTGTGCAGGGTGCTGAGCAGTGCCGGGAGCTGTGAGCACACAGCCCAGCTCCCCAAAGGGTCCTGTCGTGCCTGGGGGGCTGCAGGGCACTGGGCAGCCCCACTGGCATGAACAGCAGTGGATGGACCCGAGGACACAGGCTGGCAGGACAGGCAGGACAGACTCCACCCCTGAGCTGGCTCTGGCAGCACACCCAGCCCTGCATAATCTCAGGCATCACAGCAGAGACCAGGGCAGCCTGCACAGACCTCTCCAAGATGATGTATACCCCAGAGACACGAGCTGCCAGCCAGCCACTTCTGTCTCCAAGTGACCTGGTCCTTAGGGCTGTGGGATTCAAGGGAGTAGCTCGGTTTCGGACAGTAAATTCAGCTCTTCTTGTAAAAGAAGAGCCCAAACGTTTGCATCGCAGGGCTGTGCAGAGTCAGGAGAAACAGCAAGCTCCCTGGAGAAGCACACTTCAAGCTAAATTATTCCTGACCTAACTAGAGTGGTTTCAGGATGGATAGAGCTGGTTCTCAGCATCCATGGAGCACCTGATGGGACTTAGCTCAGTGCCTGCCTCCATTTTGTAACAGAGGAAGCCCAGCCGTGGGCTGGCGAGAGCATCCCCCCCGGGCAGGGAAGAGGGGTGGGCTCCCAGTGCCCTTTCTGGCTGGTCCTGCCCTTCAAGGCCCAGGCAAGACGTTTCCCTCTGGCTGAGGGAGACAGGGAGGCAGATGGCACAGAGCGTGCAGGGGACTGGGCAAACAGCCCCTTGCCCAGCAGCCACCCCGAGCGTGTCTCTTTTCTCCTGTTTCCCCCCAGACACCTACAGTTGTGTCTGTACGATTCCCTCGGCCCCTCCTCTCCGGGCAGCCGTGCCCCCTGCAGCTTTCCTGGCTCCCACACAGCCTCTGGGCCTTCCCCAGCTCCCTCCTCTCGCCCATCTGCACAGGCAGCCAGGGCTCTGCTGTGCCCCGCCTCCCGCCGGGCACTCTGATCCACCTGCCCTCCCACCCCCTCTGCCCCTCACTGCAGGGGGCACAGGGGCAGGACTCTCACCGCTCGGTAGGTTTTCTTCTGCCCGGCATGTTTGGGTGCTTTGCCCGGCTCCGACGAGCTCTCCACATGCATCGAGTATATGATGTCAAAGAAATCTTCCACCACGGCCACGCGTTTCAGAGAGATGCCCTCGGGCTCCGACAGTCCATCTGCCCCCTACAACAGCGCAGGCAAGTTGAGTTAGTGTCAGCGATGGGTGACAGGGGTGACGAGATGGGCCCGGGGCTAGCGG
>NW_008598614.1:18216-18598 GCF_000691845.1 Merops nubicus
CCAGGAAAATGGGACAAGAAAAAAAAAAAAAAAAAAACAAGGGAAGAGTCCAGAGTGGAGTCACAACCAATGAAGAAATTCAATTTTTGTCATTTGGGGTGATTTTGCTAGGTGGGGAACGGGCGGGGGAAGCTCTTTGAACCTGCACGTGGCACTAAACCCTCCTGAGGAGCCCTACGACACGGGGCACTGTCGCTGGCCGCAGCCCCCGCGGAGTCCAGAGTGGAGTCACAACCAATGAAGAAATTCAATTTTTGTCATTTGGGGTGATTTTGCTAGGTGGGGAACGGGCGGGGGAAGCTCTTTGAACCTGCACGTGGCACTAAACCCTCCTGAGGAGCCCTACGACACGGGGCACTGTCGCTGGCCGCAGCCCCCGCGG
>NW_008598614.1:18711-18937 GCF_000691845.1 Merops nubicus
CCTCCCGCACTGACCTTTGCGAGGCCCCCCCGCAGACGCAGAGCAGCTGAGCGCTGGCAGCAGCAGCACAGCTCTTTGTGTGTTCGGATGTGCCGGGGAGCAGGAGGCAGCAACTCCGCACACGGCAGTGGTGACAGACTGGTGGGAGTGGGAAGTGTGGGGAGCGGCGCTGCTCCGAGCTGGCTGGCACCGGCGGGGCCGGCTGGCACTGCAGGGGGGTGCCACG
>NW_008598615.1:0-4362 GCF_000691845.1 Merops nubicus
CTTCCACCCATCTTGGGCTTTAAGCCAAACTCATCGGGGTTTTTAATGCCACGCAGCTCCGGATGGAGGTTCCCTGGGTGCTGTGCACTCCGCAGAGATCCCACCCGAGATGCCATCCTCAGGCTCTGAGCTCCCCTGGGCTGCCTCTGCCCCACACCCTTGCCCTGTTCACTGCGATCCAGATGCCCCAGTGGGTCGTGGATGGTTTTCTCTTGGCTGGTTGCCCCTCCTGGGCAACACTGTGCTCAGTGCCAGGCACCAGTCCTGGCAGAACCCTGGCAAACACCACACAGGCGTGGGCCGTGCCAGGCAGAACCCTGGCAAACACCGCGCAGGCGTGGGCCGTGCCACCGTCACCCCCAATCCTCCCTGCTCCAACCCGCCGTGTTTGACTCCCCAGGTGTTTCAGCGCAGCTCTGCCTCCCCCTCCCTTCCCACGCCCCATCCCGAGCCGGTGTGCCCGGTGTGCCCCGGGCACGCAGACATGTGGCCCAACGGAGCCCCCGGCGCAGCCCGAGGACGGAAGGTAACGGCTGGAGCCGAGCGATCCCTTCTCCTGCCGACGGGCTGCACTTTAACCACCTCCTCTCCCGCCTCTTCTCACTCACTTCTGCTTCTTTCTCTGATTTAACAACCCGACGGCTTCTCTCCACCCCCTCGCTCGCCGGCACCGCGCGTTCGGCACTGGCGTGGCACAGGAACGGGCACTAACCGGCACCACGGGGCTCTGGAGGCTCCCGGGAGGGCCAAATCCTGCCCCCCCGTGGAGGGGAGGAAGGAAAGGGGCCAGCCCAGCACCGCACCGAGCAGGGCACGGGGAGGGTTGGCCGCTCTGATGCTGCACTGGGTGCCCACTGGCAGGGGCACTGCTGCGGGGGGTGATGCATGTCGTGCCCTGCTCCACGTGCATGATGTGGGTGGAAGGGGAAGGGCTGGACTGGAGGCCAGTGGCTGCTGGGACCCACTTGGGCTCAGCCCCATCGTCACTTCTGGCTGCTGGGCTGCCCAGCGGGCACAGCCTGGCTCCCTCCTGGCCATTCTGCCCTGGACTCTGGGGTGGAGAGAGCAGGAGGAAAGGGAAGTGCCTGGAGAGTGGATAGGATGGAGCAGGGGATGCCCAGGGTGGGGGAACACGGGGGCAAAGAGCAGGGCAGAGGGTGCTGCTGAGCCCCTCGCCAGAAAGCATCTAGTGAGGGGAGCTCTGCCTCATCCAGGGCAGCTCAGCTGCTGCTGGGGGTCGGGGTACATTTCAGGGGTCCCACTGGGTCCCTCCCCTCTCCCAGGAGACCCAGCACCAGGGCTGGAGCAGCCACGGCTGCCCCAGAGCAGCATCCCTGTCCTTGCAGGCAAGGATCCCTCTCCCCAGGGCTTGGCCGGGTCCAGCTCCATTCCCAGAGCTCTGTAGCCATCCCAGCACTTGTATCCCCTTCCCTCTTTTTCTTGGGCACTACTCAGCCCCCCCAGGGCTGGGGCACAAGTGAGACACACCGAGCCAGGGCACACATCCCCTGTGCCCATCCTGTGCCACCCGGCAGCGTGGTGTAACCACCATACTGCCCAGCTCTGTCGTGAGCCCAAGGTGCCAGCAGCACATGGAGCCCCTGCAGAGCTGGCAGCCCCCCTGGCCAGAGCAGAGGAGAGGGATCCAGAGGCCCCTCTTCTGCCAGCCCATCTCTCCAGCTCACCTTCCCTCACCTTGGTGGCTGCACGGCCGGCTCTGCTCCCCCAGGCATTGCACGGCTGGTTGCATCTCCCTCGGGACAGGAGCAGAGAGGTGGGGGAGGGAGGGCAGCGTTTTCTAGGTGACTTCTTGCTGCTCAGGCTTTTAAAGGTCTGCTGCCCCTCGGCAGCTCATTTGGGATGGCTGGTCCCCTGCTGTCAGCTCTGCTCTCACACCAGTGCCGTGCCAGTTTATACCAGCATGGGAGCAATTCCAGCTGGACGGTGGCAGTCGGGTCTCCAAAGGTGCAGCAGCACCGACTCAGTTTTGCTAAAAAAATCCAGGCAAGTTATTACCAAAATCTCCCAGAGCCAGATTGCCTTAAGCCCAGCAGAAAACCCACCCCTGGCCATGCCACAGGTACCAACAGGGTGTCAGAGCTGGGCAGGAGGGAGCTGAACATCTTTGGCCCTTCCTGGCCAAACGCCTCCCTGCAGCTCTACGATGCCCAGAGGCACCAAAACCGGGGGACCCAAGTAGTGTGTGTGACACGTGGTGCCCCTGGCAGCTCCTGGCTGCCCGCTGCTGCTCTGCCCGGCTCTTAATCTGTCTGAATTCTCTACCTAGGAGCCGCTGGCCCTGGCAGCCCCGGGGAGCAGGGCTTTCTCCCTCCCACAGATTGTGCTCACCGAGTGGGTGTCTGAGCCGCCGTCCCCCGAAGCTGAAGCAGAGGCGTGGGTGGAAACGGGCTGCTGGGAGCACAGGGAGCAGCCTGGCAGCAGAGGAACAGGAGGGCAGCTTACACCCGAGGGGGGAAGGAAATGCCACTTGTTTCCTGGCATCTCCAAAAAGTCTCTGTCTGCAGCTGGGTACCCTCCAGCCTCAGCCCCACGACCCCTGAGCGACCCACCCCGGGCCTGTGCCCATGCAGCAGCAGAGACTTGGAGGTTCCCTCTGGCAGCCAGCAAGGTCCCCTCTCTCTCAAAGCATCAAATGAAGAGTCCCAGGGCAGGAGAAGGAGGGGACGCTGCTCTGAGAGAAGGCAGCAGCAAGAAGACTTCTCACCGAGGTCCCTTGGCTGCGCAGCCCCCTCGTCCCCAGGGGCATGCCCCGGGTCCTGGGGCTGGCGAGGTGACGGTGCCCTCCACCAGCTCCATCCCCCAGCGTGCCGGTGACGGGGACCCCCGAGGAGGAGCCTGGCAGAGGGGGCAGGAGGCATCTCTCCCTCACGGGGACTCTGCCAGGGCTCGCCAGAGAGGGCAGAGGGAGGAGGGCTCACCAGCCCCAGCCTGCCCGGTGCCAAACCCCAGAGCTCTCCCAGGACAATCCCGGGCTGAGCATCCCCGGGAGCTGGTCACGGCTTTCTCAAGGCCAAGCCCTCGTGCAGCATCACCAGAGCAGGGCGGCGGGGGAGAAGGTGGCCTGGAGGACAGCAGGGCTGGGGGGAAGGCAGCAGAGGGGCTCTGCGAAGGGCGGCTGTCCTCTCGCCGTTCCATGGAGATCTGTGAAGGCACTTACCAGAGACTGGACAGCCTGGAAGAAACCATCCGTGAGCTGGAAATCACCATCAGTGAGATCAGCAGCCATCCCTCTGTTGAGTTTGTACTCCCTAAAAACCTCCTGGGAGAAGCGGGATCCAAGGATGCCAGCAAGGAGACCAAGGAAGGTCGGGGGGATCTCAAACATGGTAGCTGTGACGATGGGACCGCCCTGGACCTCACTCAGACCAAAGATGATGCTCCCAAGAGTTCCTCTCCAAGCAAGACCAAGCCACCTCTGCTTCCCAAGCCGCAGCTCCCCCTCAGCACTCCGCAGGTTTATTTTCTGTTATCCCTCTTGCTGTGCTCTGCCCTGGACTCACTCTGATGTCTCTCTTCCTCCACCTCTACCTGCTCCCTCTCTGTAGACTCTACCTCCAGGCAGAGCCAAGGTGGAAAAACCTTTTCTCCCCATCCCTCGAGGGGGTTTGGGAAGCGCAGGCAGCAGGAGGTGCCAGGCAGTGCTGCCATCTGCCCCTTGCTGGTGCCACTGGGTGCCCGCCCCTTGCTGTGCACAGCACCGAATTAGACCCTGGCTGTCTGGTATCTTCCACCCTGGCAGGATTTGGGGCAGCGTCCCTTGGTTTGCCCTTTGGAATAAGCCCTTTTCCAACATCTGAGCTGCTTCTCCTAATTCAACCAGAGCCGGGCTCCCCGGAGCCATCCAGGCTGAGTTCTGCTGGAATCTGCTGGCTGGAGAGCTGGGAAAAGAGGGGGAGGAATCACCCCCAGCCTCTCCCCCACCAGCCCACTCCCGAATTAATGCTCAGTGCTGGGGAATAAATCTCCTTTTTCGTTGGCAGCCACGACCTCAGTCCCACTTCTCGGCTGAGCTCCAGTGCCAGGGGTGCTGGGGCAGTGGGGAGGGGCTGGTGCAGGCAGGGTTGGATTTCGTGTGCTGTGGGGTGCAGGAGTCCCCGTGGCCCCTCCGTGGGCCCACCACAGAGCAGGGCAGGCAGCACAGAGCCCCGTGTCTGCCCGGATGGTTTCACCCAGCCTGGCTGTGATAACCCATTTGCCTTCACGTCTCTCGGCAGCGTCGGCGCGACTGGTCCCAGCCTGGCACGGGGCAGGCAGGAGGCAGTGGTGATGGCAGGAGAGGATTTGGGGTGCCCCAGGAAGTGGGGGGACTGGTGGGGAGCCTGGCACCGCCCAGGCTCCTGC
>NW_008598616.1:0-257 GCF_000691845.1 Merops nubicus
TTATATTTACAATAAAAACAATAACAAATAAGATATAGATTACACCTACGACAGATCGGGCAGGATTGGTTACTGGTCCAGTCTCTAATTCTGTTGTTCTCTGTCGTCTGTTGTGGTGTCCCTCCCATATGGTTGGTTTACAATTTTTTAATTTACTTACTCAGTACCTATACTGTCCCTGTTCGTATTTTGTCTGAGTAAGTTTAAGTTTCAGTCCCTCGTTGTCTGGAGTTACTTTCCATGAGGCTGCAGGGGCG
>NW_008598617.1:0-1386 GCF_000691845.1 Merops nubicus
GAGGCCCCCGCTGTGCCGCACTCATTGATCTTGTCTCCAGGCTGTTCCGGGAGGAGGAAAAAAGCGTTTCCTCATAACAAACGTGTTCTTAAACTGTCCAGGAGTGTAAAATAAGAGCCTTACATTCCTTTTGCTAAAAATAGACGCTTGTCGGTCATTTTTTTAGCGTATATAATGCATATGTCTGACAAGATTTAAAAAAAGAAAAAAGGTAGGGTGGATGAGGATCTCTTAGCGGTCTGCAGCGGCGTTAATTAAGAACGGATTTCCTATTTTAGGCAAACCACTAATTTATTGTCCATCTGTCTGTCTTGTAAAACGTACAAGAATACGAAGTAGTAATTTAATTTGGCGAGCAGGCAGAAATTAAGGTGAAAAAGCCAGTAAATCACACAGCAGGCACTGGCCTCTTTTTGAAATAGGGACGTCTCCAACCTGACAGGACAATGTGTGTTAAGTGGTCTTTTTGCAGCCACTCATGGGAATCGACTGCTGCAGATGCACCCACGGGCGTGCGAGTGGTCCTGCTGTAATTTCTACCACAGAAATAAATAAAACCCTGCTTCGGTAATCATGCGGTACGTTGGGCAGGCTCCTTTCCTGTACAGTCATACACAAAAGCCAGGGGGGAGGGGCGAGAGGGGTGGCTCCATTCTGAATTTTGTGATCTAAGGCAGTTTGTGAGGATATTTTACCCATCAACTGGCAGCTGTGGTTGGAGAAACACTCTTCCAATGACCGTTGTTTTCAGAAATTAAAATGATGGTGTAATGCAGATAAAGCAGAGGCATTTTTGCAATCTCTCCCAGTGACTGTTCCTTGGCTAGTTAACAGACCATCTATTCAGAAGCAATTTTCTTTGGGCTGAAATTATGTGCTGACCGTAGCAGATCACTTCCCATAATATCCCTTCCCCCACCCAATGCTAAATACAAACTGTCTCCTACTCACTGTGTAATAATGTGAAAATGACTGTAATTTCGCAGACGAGAAACAGTCCAAAGTGAAACGTGTCTAAACAGAGGTCGATATTGAAAAATCAGGGCCATTACCTAAATCTGAAAAATACATACTGTAAAGAAACAGGAGCAGCGATCTGCAACTAAGTCGACTTAAAAAAAAAAAAAAAAAAGGTGGTTTCCCGTGTGCCGATCTTCAAATGTTCATTAACTGCTGAGCGAAATCCCCCAAAAGTCACCCCAGAGAACCTAAGATCTTCAGTCCCTTGTAACATTATGCATGCTCACTCCCCCACAACTTGCACAAGCCCAGGCACAAGTGGGCCAGCCCCTGGTCCTGCCGGCCGCGCCCCTCTGTCTGCACTCACTTCAGCCCCACACCAGCTAGGAAATGGCCCCGCCGCCCCTCAACGTCGGCCCGGCAGCG
>NW_008598617.1:1483-2161 GCF_000691845.1 Merops nubicus
TTTTTTTTTTTTGTTTTGTTTTGTTTTTTTTTTACCCTTTTATAATCACTTAAAAATTTAATGTGATCAAGGGCCTCCTTGGAAATTAACTTATCCCCGCTAATAAACCCTTCATTATCAGCCCCTGAAGGCAAAATGTTTTTACACCAGGAGAAACGGAGCAGCTTCAAGGCCTCCCAGGGGAGCATGTGTTGATGACCCCGGTGCCCCGGCGCGAAGCCAGAGGGGTGATTTGGATCAGAAGGGCAGGCGATGCTCCCAAAAGCCCTGATCATGGTGGTCTGGTGGCCAAGGCTCGGCCGGGTGCTACGTCACGGACGGCTTTTATTCCCCCATCTTGCATCGCCCTCCCTGATGTCCCCGCAGCAAGCAGGTTGGAGGAGCTTTTGCTCCTTTCGATACCCTTCCACTAATCACCCCTGTGATGGGAAGCATGTAACACGGGGACGCTAACGCCGGTAATTTGCTCAGCTGGATGAAATCCAAAGAGGTATTTTGTCACCCTGTCACGGGTGTGCAGGACATCGTAAATGCCACGCTTTGACTTCTCGCCGGAAACCTTGACTTGGGCAACGCGTGCGTTTGGCAAGAAAAACATCCCCTATCGATTTTCATAAGGAGATAATTCCCAGTGAGATCAAGGGAAAAAGAAAAAAAAAAAAAAGGGTGGGGGAGGGG
>NW_008598617.1:2266-2664 GCF_000691845.1 Merops nubicus
TGGAGTCCTCCTTCCCCTCCCCCGTCCCAGTCCCGGTGCCTGCGGGCGACACCCATCCCCACCCCACCGCTGTCTGCGAAGGGTTAAACGCAATTTAACGCAGTGGTGTAGCATAATGGCTCCCAGCCTAAACAAAAGGAATGATTAAGGGGGATATTTTCGAGCTACACAAAGCCCGATAGGGAAGATTTGTGTTACTAATTCCTGTGAAAGGATGTTCACGTGGTAGTTATACGGTCGCTGGCATTCACACTTCAGTGCGTGCAGTAAAACCCGACCTGCCTAACTTAAGCCATATTGTAAAAAAAGAACACCTAATAAAATACATGAGGAAGGAGAGTGAATGCAAGAGAGCTGGTGCGACAGCGCAGCAGCGCCTCGGTGTCCCCCCGAGCAGA
>NW_008598618.1:0-4740 GCF_000691845.1 Merops nubicus
AGACGGCGGCGGCCGCTCTGCTGGGTCGTTTTCCAGCATGATTCTCACTCTTGGCCAAGAAACACGCAAAAATAGTAGTTCCGTTATAATTGTGACTTAAGATATGTTGTAGGTAATTTTGCAATGTGGATTTTAGTGTCTTACGGCTTTGACATTCTAGTCATGACTAAATGACTAAATCTGGAGTATGTTTACGAGGTTTGTTTTTGGCTGCGTTGTTAAACTACTCTTTACTGTTATCTCTGAACTGTAGTAGTGTTTTGAGGGCAGAAATGGGTAGAATTGGGTATGATGGAGAAGTAGGAGGTGGTTTTAAGTTATGTTTAGTGAGACTGTGTTTGCTGGCTTATAACGTGTCAAGATCTCTTGGATTTCTGCCAATTAAAATAACTAATGAGCTTTGCTTTGTTTAGAGAGAAATCTGATACCTTCTCTTCATTATTTGAAAGTAGCGTAGGCTGGTCAAAGTGCTTTGAAAATTTCCTGAAGCTCAAATTCAAAAAATAATTAATACAGCCTTTTAAAGTTATTGTTATTGATTTTTGTGTCTGAAAGCTGTTTATTTTGCCTAATTTATGGGGTTTATTTTAGGCTTTAGTCAGGTATCTGATAGTATAGAATTCTGCCTGTTGGCAGATGTACAGACAAATGTACAAACACCAGGGTTTTGGAACCGTAAGTTGGAGAAGCTTCAGATCAAGAATTTCTTGAATGTTTGTGATGATATCATGGTAAGGTTGTGTCTTGGCTGAGTTATCTTGGTGACTTCATATTGTTATGCTTTTGAGGTAATAAAATATTTGCAGCTTTGCCCCTGTGAAGTGTAGGTCAAAAGAACATCAGACAGTCAGGCTTGAAAACAAGAGGACTCCTTTTTCTCTTTTTTCCTTTTTTTTTTTTTTTTTTTTTGGACCACAGCGATGGAACCTGAAATCTGTATACTGGCAGGAGAGGGAGTCATAGCATTCCACACGCTTCTAAAGAGTACCAGGATACATCAAGTACCATCTCTTAAAAATGCCATTGGCATGTGCTGATGGACACAACCCCCCCCCCCCCCATTTCTATCCTTCTCCAAGCAACCCAATGCGTAGCAGGCTCTGAGCTGTGTGCACTTGAGGTTTCCAGGCCGGGTCGGTGCAGTTATTTGTACTGTATGCGTGTGCCTTACTCAGGGTGTGTTGGGGGGAGCTTTGTATCGTGGGCTCCAATTGCAGGGTCACCTTTCTGCTACTCTTCAACGGGAGAGGGGGAGGAAGGGAGCTGTGCTCTTATGCTTCAGCATTAGAGGACAAGACAGATGCTCACACGCAATCCTAGATTCTGAAATGGCTGGAGGAAGCTGTGTGTTACATTCAGCAGAGTAGATGTGATGCAGTCAGCTTCACACTAGCAGTTCCCAGCTTGCAAATTCCCAAGTCTGTCACAAGGTCCAAGCTGAGTCGGCCACTGGCCAGCGCAGCATAAAGCCAGCCAGTGTCTTCCTGTGTCACAGTCACAGAAATGGCAGAGCACCACACAGAGCAGTTCTTTTCATTCACAGTATTGATGTTGCTGGAGTTCATAGGAGTGGTAGCGTGAGAGACAGCCCTCCTGGGATAGGATTGAGCTGTGGAGTTAGACCTGCTGATAAATGGAACATTAACGTGTCCTACTTAAGAGGACAAGCAATAGAAGTTTGGAAATGCCTCCTGTCAGTATATCTAGGAAGCCTTTCATACTTCACTACAGTTGCACTAAACCAGTAGGCTCCAGTGTAAATTGTGACATTCCCCCACTAGAAATGGGTAGCCTTAATTTTTATTTCAATTACATGGCGATGCCCGTTTCCACAGGATTTGGTTCTGGCCCACCACTAGTTTTTACAGAAGCTACAGCAGTATAAAAATGCTTGGAAGAGCTCTATTATTTTTAAGTGATGTGGAGGAAAGAAACAAGTGTTGAGTAAAATGTTGACAGGTGAGTGTAGGGCCATGTATGTTTCTCTAGTATGATTCAGCTGCATTTTTGGCATCACTCTCCATGTACTGGATATAAAGTCATTCAACAGCAAAATAGTCTTGCATTTACATTAGACTTCATTTTAGCCAGCTTTCTTAATTTTAAAAAGACTTCTCATTTTGTACCTGAGTTAGGTGGGTGTAACGGTAACTGCAGCCGGCTGAAGTCCTGCGCCTGAAGCGGCGTAGTCCTGTACCACCAGCCGGTGAGAGGTGAGGCTGGCTGGCTAGGAGGCAGTCTGCGGGACAGCAGCCGGGAGTCCCACAGGCAGGCAGGTTGAACGTGAGTCAGCAGCTCTTGCAGCAGAGAAGGCCAGCGGCACCCAAGAGCGTAGCCAGCAGATCAAGGGAGATGCTTCTTCCTTTCTTTTCGGCACCACTCGGGTGCATCTGGAGTACTGTGACAAGTTCTGAGCTCCCCAGGACAGAAGAGAAGTGGACACACTGGAGTGTAGGGTTATGCAAACAGTTCAAGGAGCTGGAGCACAGGAGGCTGAGAGAGCTGGGTTTGCTCTGCTGTAAGAAAAACATCAGGGGTGATCATAGCGGTATCTGTATCTGCTTAATGTGAGGATGTGAAGAGGGCAGAGTCAGATCCTTTTCAGAGGTGCCCAGTGATAGGATGAGAGAGAGGCAGGGGACACAAGCTGGAACACAAGGAAATCTGAATAGATACAATCACTGGACAGATTTCTGAGCAGCCTGATCTAGTTGGTTCTGCTTTGAGAAGGGCATTTCACTTGTTTGGCCTGGATATCCCTTATAAACTAAATTATTCTATAATAAGAAAGTTACTAGTCATTTATTTCATGAGTAATCCCATTAGATGAAGGAGACGCGTGAACATGATTTTTGAAAACAAATTCCTAAATCAGGAGAGTATGGTAAAGCTAGATTGTAAGAGTAGAAGTATTATATGCTAATATATTTGAATATAGGCTATTTAGTGATGTCTGTGAAGTGAAATACAGGAGGTTATAAGTAGAGTTTATTGCTAAAGTTGAAGGGTGTATATACACTTTTGATCAAAGGTTAATGGTGTTCAGGCAAAGACCTACATTTCGGATATAAATACATTTAAAAGGAAGAATCAAATAACAGTTCTTCTGAAGCTTTCCTTTTCCAGGCTTGGTTAGCAGTGTAGGATGTTTCAGCATTATCAATATGTTTTTGAAAAAAAGAGGTATTGTTATTTTTGCTTCTCTGATGGTGCTTTCCTTAGTATATTTGCTAATGCTTCTTTTTTAAAAATTTTTTAAAGATTTTCTTAAATTTGGTACTAGCTTTTGTCATACATTCATTTAAAGAGATGCAGGTTTAATCAGTAAAGGTGGCTGTGTTGATTTTTTAGGACATGTCTCTGCTTTTCAGGTAAGCTTGGTGCAGGAGGCCCTGGGTTGCCACTTGTCTGGCTGTATCAGCAGCATGTTGGGTCTAAGTTAATAAGCCTTGCCTTTCAGCAAGAAAGGGAGTCCATCCTGAGAAACATAAGGATTCAGACTATTTAGGATACAGGCAAGAGATTATTTGGTTGAAAGGTTGCTGCTTGGTTGTGTTGGGGTTTTTTGAGTGGTAAGAAAGTTTCTAATCTAGTGAAATCAAAACAAGGCAGGAGGACCGTTTCCTCATATGGTGAAGTTAAATACTTCTGAAACAACTTGTTTAAGGTTTTTTTATGTAGCCTTTTACCAAAATCTTTAAGTCCACTGAATTGCACTCACTCAGATTTTGTCTAACTTGATCTCATTGGTGTTATGGTTTTTTCCCTAATTGTTGGTATTTTGATTTATCAAAATAGCATTGATTACAAATCTAGCATAAGTTATAAATTCCAATATAAACCTAGATGGTATTGATTTATTATAAATCTGAAGGGTTTATAGCATCTTCTTCAGCAAAGAGAAACAATTCAAGCTTGAAATTTTAATAGAAGAGATATTAATTTTTAAAAAAATATTTCTTAACTGTCAGAGAATTCATTTCAGCAAAATGGCTGGGAATTTATGGATACGTTGCTGCTGTGGTTCTGAATTTTAGATGCAGATACTTTGGATAAAAGCACTGCAGCTACTGAAACATTTTACAGCCTTAGTTCACGATGTGATGCAGATGGAAGTAATTCTGGGAATTCCTGTGTCAACATTGGGTTGAACTCTCATTCTATTAATTTGTGTACACAAAAGGATCTGTCCGCTGAGATCCCCAAGAACTGAGTAGGTGATGCAATACTGTGCTGTCTTGTACTAAATGTTGGGGTGTGTTTGTGTGTTTTACAGGGTAAAATTCTTTATAAAGTACGATGGAAGGGATATACCTCTGATGATGATACCTGGGAACCAGAGGTTCATTTGGAAGACTGCAAAGAAGTGCTGCTTGAATTCCAAAAAAAAATTGTGGACAACAAGCCTAAAACTGTTAAAAAAGACATACAGGTGTGTTTCACCTTCCAGTATCTTACACTGAAGACATAGTCCCTATGTAGGCTTTGCTAGTAGTGGTAGGGAGAAGGGAAGACATTTGGGGTATGGAATTAAGACTTAAAGAACATCTTTGATCTAAGAGTGTTTTGTTACATGCCGAAGTGAATATTGTTGCTGCTCTCTGGTTAGAGATTTTTTGTTAAATGACATTCGTTTGTAGACTATAAATCCGTCTACACTTCATTTCAGTTTTTACTGGGAGTATATGAATGTGTAGTCATTTTAGTTTGGTTTTGACAACATAAACAACCCCCTTTCCC
>NW_008598618.1:4771-11085 GCF_000691845.1 Merops nubicus
CCTACCTACATGCATATTGCCTTGTCAGCAAAGCTGGGCACTGCTCAATTCGTCCTCCTGCTTTACGTAGCAGATAGGTGATATTTTGCATGTTAACCACTAAATTTTATAAGATAGGAATACCGAAAACTTAATTGCAAGTAGGCAGCACATGGCTTCTTTTTTTAACTGTGCAATCAGTCTGAAAATGATCCCAAGACTTTTGAAGATTGGTGCCCTGCTTCTGGGAAGCCTATAGATCAATTTTACAAAACCAGGTTAATTATTTCTGATGTAAAATAGTTCAGATTTAGTTCTCTTCTGGAAACTGTTTGTCAGATGCCTGGTTGCTTTACTTTGTATTGATTGTCATGTAAGCAGTTAGTAATGTAATTTAAGTAAGTGAGCTAGAATTGTATTTACAAATTTTACAACTTGGCAACAAGGAATGATGTCCGCAGTGCTAAAAAGACTAAAGCGTTTAAAAATTTCCCAAGTACCACCATTACCATTTTTGTATGGCTTACTCTGAAGTGATAGTTTAATGGGGAAATAATTTCTTTTTTCCCTACCTTTTAGAAACTGTCTCTAAGTGATGATGTATTTGAAGCAGAATCTGACAGTGACTGGCAAAGTGAAACAAAAGATGATGTTTCACCAAAGAAGAAAAAGAAGAAGTCAAGAGATGGAGAGGATAAAAGTCCAGATGATCTAAAGAAGAAGAAGTCTAAATCTGCAAAACTCAAAGAAAACCCCAGAACAGAATGTGAAAATTCCTCAGATACTTCGGTTTTGAATTCAAAGCCAAAAAAAAGGACTTCAGAAACCAAGGATGACTTAAAGGATCCAAAGAAGCAAAGGAAAGAAGATGATAAAGAAATTAAGAGAAAGAAAGGAGAAGTTAAAGATCTAAAAATAAAATCTAAAGAAGACAAAAAATCACGGAAGGGTAAGCTTGGAGATGTTCAGTTTGACTCAGAATCAAGTCTGTTAGATGACGTATTTTCTCAAGGAACTGATAATGAAAATTCAGATGTAAATTCTGAAAACAAAGACGAGAAGCAAAAGGTAATAAGTGAAGAGAAATTGGAACAAGAAATTGCTGGAAAAGATTTCATTGCTGAAAGGCATCTTGATGAATCGGCAGGTAATGAAGATGATAGTACTGATGTTAAGGTTAAAAGAAAGAAGAAGAAAATTCAGAAAGCTGAAGAATATAAAGAAGAAGGTAGAGAAGTGGATGTCTACTTAGATAAGAAAAGCATGAACAAAAGGCAAAAAGGGCAAGAAAAAGTAAAAATGGTAATTGGGGAGCTGGAGAAAGTGTCACCTGCTCCTTCACCAGTGCAGAAGGTTTTGAAGCTGAGTGCTGATGAAAGAGGGTGCAAGTCTGCTGATTCATCTGGGGAGGTAAGTCATCAGGGTGGGGACCAGGGGATGGAACCAGACAACTTGGAGGTACAGATATTTCAGAAAGCAACTGTTCATGATGACAAAGAGAAGTACAGACTGGAATGTTGAGCTGGAGTAAGTTAAAGAAAGGCTCACTGCACAGTTTTGGAGGCTGAAAAGTTTCTGGTTTTTGGATGCTGTAGAGGAGGGAACACTTCAAGAGAGAAGGGTGTCTTTAAAAGTGAAAGTGTGATTTTCTTATTTAGAATGAAATTTACTGCTCCTCCAAAGCATGCTGCCATTTTTTTTTATTCTCCCACTTCCAGCAGTTGCCTCAGTTTGACATTTTTCTGCTTCTATAGTAAGACATTGTTTTGAACAACTATCCATTCAACACTGCACAACGAAGGACACTTTTGAGTTAAAACATACACTTGGTCTATCTCAATAAAACTACTGCTTATACCTTGCATGTGTTAGCACCTACCTGAGAATCAGAATGCTGATACTGGCTTTAAACCGAGGTCTCTCAGGTAACTCTGCAGCTGGCTTTTCTTATTAGAATTCCTGGGGTTCTTAGAGAAAAAGCTTAGTTTCTTGATGTGGTTTCATATTAATTATAAATGCTGTACCTGTTCTAAGAAATTACCTAAGCAAATATTAGAATATTTATTTTTCCTTATTTAATATAGTAGTGTTTTAAGAAAAGCGGGATAGTAGAGGTAAAAAGTAAAAAAAAAAAAACCAAACAAAAAAAATAACAAACAAACAAACAAAAACCCAACCAAAAAAAACCAAACACCACCACAGTGTTTCTGAGCATGTAATTTCTCCCAGCTGCTTCAGACTACTCTCATACAGTTTGCAGTTCATAGGACGTTGGCTGCTCAGGATTGCAGCCAAAACACCTTGATACTTAGTGGATTATAACCCGCTTCTGAGACCATAATTCCATGGCAGCAAGTTTCTTCTGTAGGTTCAGCTGTGGTCCTTTGTTTAAGACTGTTGATTGTATGGAGTAACCACCTTAAACATAAAGCTGATTTTGGGGTATAGAATTTTGTGGCATAATCTCAGAGTAGAACTACACAAAACAGTGGTTTTTGCAGGAGCTTAGTGGTGAAAGCTCTAGTAAAGAAGATGAAGCAATTACTATGAGGCATAGCCCAGTTTCAGAAAGTTACTTAATGAACTGCAACGTTATGACTTTAATTACCTGAGTATTTTCTCCTAGTTGGAGGCTGTAACATTCATAGGAGACATGACGTGTGGAAACAATCAATGTCACTCTGGGAGGGTTATAAAGCAGGAGTGTTTATTATGGGTTATGGCACCAGGTGCAGGGGGGATCGCTCCTCCAAACTTGCACCCCGAGGGAACAGACAGTGAGGATTGCATGGGGTAAAATCATGCGTATTCCTTAGGTTTTGTAAGAATAGGTGGGAACATCATAACTATTTCCAGAAACTCATTACCATAAGTGTCCACCCACTCGTGCTTGTGCATTGCTTCCTGGTGGTCGTGGCCGGAGTATTCAGGATGAAGGCTCCGAGTCTTCCTCCGGGTTGTGTTCTGAGAGCATACACAGTGTCCATTGTTTTTTGCAAGAACAGGCTGTTGTATCCAAATGGTTCCTGTCAACCTTGAAAGGTTCCCATCTTATCAAGAAGTTTCAGTCCCTCCTGTCTGCCAGTTCAGCATTAATCTCACAGTTTGCAAGGACTTAGACGATACACAAGCGGTTTATCTTGCCTCTAGCCCAATTTATGGGGCTTAGTGAGTAAGCGAGTAATTGTCTATCACCCATTCTACATCAGTATGTGACCTAATTGAGATTTGTGGGGAGCAAGCAGTAAGCATGAGGCTTGACTATAGCTAAGTGTTAATTGCTTATTTCAGACATCAGTGATGACAATCAGATAAATCTCTGAAATTCTATTTTATTTACCAGTAGTATTAAAATCCTGTCACTCCAAACAGGAAGACAGAGCAAGTGAAAGTTGGTTTGCTCACAGCTTTCTAGCCAGCACTCAGTAAGCTGTCTGTATGTGTTTCTCACGGTCGTGCTTTTTGGAATGTCAGACTCCAAGGTACCAAGGAAGCACAGAAGGCATTTTGCTCTTTGTGTGTTGTTGGTGTTTTTTTTTTTTTTTTTTTTTTTGTTAGTCTTGGAAGCTTAAAATATTTTCTGTAACTGGGTAGTTATTCTCCAGAGCAGCTGTGGAATCTAACATGAGTGAGTTTGGTGGAGAGTTCTAGAGTTTTTTTTTGATTTCACTAAGCTGTTGGCCCAAGCAGATTATTATTTCCATATTAAATTATTGCCTAAGTTTCAGCTACCTGTCTTTCCTTGTGTCATGTCAGTTTATAGTACAATATTCTCTGTTTGGAGTCGGTGTGTGTGCTGAACTGTTCTTTCCATTGATTTACTTCCAAAAATAAATATGCAGTGTATGTTGTGCATCTGATCATTATTGGAAATCTGGAATAGAATGCAGGATTACCGATTTTAACAGCCCCTCTGTGTAGCTATGGGTCTCCTCCTAAATACTGGGCATGTGCCAGGATTAACAGCTGTCAGTGCTACTGGTTAATCATGTTGCTGATGAAAAGCTGAGGTTTTGTGGGGAACGGGGGAGAAAGACGAATGTCTCAGCTCTGCTAATGCTTTATGTTACACCAAATTCACCTAGTTCAACTGATGTGTTTCCTGTGTCAAAGAGGAGGTAGCATTTAATGATAAATTCAGTCTGTAGTTCTTCTGGGGACTCTTTTACACTGCAGTTTGGAATTTACTGTCTGAATGGAGAGAGAGAAAGAAAAATTTCTTCTGTGATACTGGATATTGCTAAACCCAGTCTTCTGTGTGGTTGTTTGGGTGTTTTTTTCTGAGTGTCTGTTTTTCACAAATGACTGTTGCGGTAACATTCTGTATGTGTAAATGGGAAAACTTGGAACCTTCTGTATACAGAGTCTGAGTTTTCTCAGTTAAAGTTCAAGTCAGTGCTATCATAATTGCTATGAATATAGCGCTACAAAGGTTTTAAATACTTTGAAACAATTACATTCTATTCATGTTCAGTATTTGGAACCAATGAAAAGTTAATAAGTTTGCATTTCCTGGTTTTGTCACGTCTGCACCTCATGCCATAAAGCACCTCGTGTGGCTGGGATGCAATAAAAATCTGAACTGCAGTTTTATTTTGGAAATATTTCCTCTTATGGATGAAACCTTCAGAGACTTAACATCTGTCTCACCTGTTTAAATATTTCTTAAGAATGTCCATAAGTCTGTAATATACACAAGTTTCAGTAGTATTAATTTAAAATCTATTTTATTGTTGGAAATGAGTTTAATTTCCCTTTTTTCCCCTACCACTTTAATTTGATCTCTGTTCTCAATACCAGGAGAAAGAAGTAAAGAAAACTGAAACAAAAGAAAAATCTCAAAAAAGAGAACCTGAAAAAGAAGAAAAAAGCAGAAAAGAACAAAAGGTCCTAAAAAGTAAGTGCTAACTGCTTAAAAGAGAGAAGGGAAAGACGCTTCAGGCCATTCTCCTCTTATTTCTACAAGAGTGGTCTATAGTTCTGTAACATGTGGCAGAAACAAGAATTTCTGCTTTTATTTTAGGAAGGAAAAGTCTGCGTTTTAATGACTTCGTTAATACGTGCTTCATGAGAACACTGTGTGTACTTCCTTGTGGGAAGCATGGAAGTGTATAGAAATCCCTAATGTTTTTGTAGACAAGTCAAGAGTATGCCTGTTTTCATTTAATATTGTCAAGTGTGGTTCTGTGATGTGTAACTGTTCTTTGTTTTAGATGAACCCATCCAACTATTGGCTATTCCCACAAGTGTTCTGGTGGTACTATGAATACACGCTTTTCCCAAGTTTGGAAAAACTAATGGAGGTTCCCAGTGGACAAATTTCTTGCTTTAGCCACACTGAGTTACATTACACAACCCCTAAAATATCACCAGAACTGGATGGTTTGGTACATGGGGAAAAACGTCCCAGTAGTATTTCTATTATTAAGAATAGTAAATGGAGTATTAATCTTGCCACTTTTGAGCTTAGTAAACTTTTGGATGATTTTATTCTGGATAAATGTCCTCAGTATTCGGAGGATGAACTGAAGAAAACTAGGTTACTCTACCTTTGATAATCATGAATGGATTTAGGAGGAGCTATGCTCTTGCAAGTAGCTGTTGCTAGAGAAACATCTTTCACTGAAAGTAGCATAGATGTGTTCAGGGCCTAAGAAAAGTAAATGTACAGAGTGACTGTTGTTCCTTGTTCAGCATGTGTCCTTTGTCTGTTCATCACAGATACTGAACCATCTTTCCAAAGCAGGAATTTACACAATTCTAAACTGCACTTCTTAAACAGAAGGTGGTACCGTGTTGCAAGTGGTCAGAACTCAGCCTTGCCAGGGCAGCTAGAGGTGAACTAGCTCTCCCTGATTTCTGCCTTACGTTGTTAAGCTTGCTCCTATGCTTCAGCAGTGATTAACTTGCAGAAAGAGAATAGACCTCTTCTAAAAGGACTGTGGTCACTCACTTAAACTTCATGCAGTACTCTTTAGTGGCTCTAGTCACTCTTGGTAACTGTTTTAATATTCTAGGCTTTAAGGACATCAAAAGTGCATTTGAATTGTTTAATGTAGCTTCAGAAGAAAAAAGTGAATAGTCAGAGAATAACTGCAAAAGAGAAGAATCTTCGCTAGAACATAAATTCATAGAAGAATTAAAATCAAAAGACGGCAAGGTGTGCAAGGAAAGAAGGAACACAAGAGATGAAACAGACACAAGGACTTACATTGCTGCAGGCGGTGATCGAGAGGTAGTGGATGTGGGTCAAATGGAGAACTCTGGTGAGCAGTAGAAACAAGTGCAGAGGAAAGTTGAACCCTGGCAGTTAATATTTTCTCCATTCCTGACTG
>NW_008598618.1:11116-14109 GCF_000691845.1 Merops nubicus
CTTGTCTCTGCAGGAGGCTGAAATGGTGTTTTCTTTTGAAACTCACTGATAAATTTTCAGTATGTTTCAAGTGTATTTCTATTATGACACTAATCAAGTGTTCACCATCTCTTATCACTTCAGCCTAATTTATTACAACAAAGTTTGTTTCAAGTGAAAGCATTTTATGTCCATCTGTAACGTAGCCTTCATTGTTTGGAACCATTCCATGCTGACTTTCAGAGTGTATTTGAATGAAAAGTTTGAATGTTAAGCTGCTGGTCATTGAAGCAATGTCAAGCAATGAATAGTTTGGAAATTTATAAGTTACTTATTCCTTATTTTATGTTTTCTTCCATAAAACCAAATATGTTATAGATGGCAACCAGCAAGTCTTGAGCTTGGGTATGGACATGCAGTTAGAATGGCTGACACTAGAAGACTTTCAGAAGCATCTTGATGGAGAGGATGAGAATCATATGTCAGCAGAGCCGATATCGAGTAGTGAGTAGTTGCTGGGAGGAGGGGGCATTTCTTGGCTGGTGTTTTCAAGTGAAATATCCTGTAACTGCATTGAATATATTTTATAGCTCTTCTGAGGGATGCTGTTAAAAGTGGAGATTATATGACAGTAAAGATGGCACTTTCTTCAAGTGAGGAATATAATCTGGATCAAGAGGTAATTTTTCTGTAGTGGAAGTATTGGGGGGGAAGTACAAATTGGGATTGTTTGCAAAGTTTTCCACTCTTGCTAGTTGCAGATTTGTCTCACCTTGGAAGAAAAGCACAGGGTGAGAAAAGGGAGTACAGAATTTGAGGCTTCAATATTTGTTCTTCATTTCTTCCAAAGAAAAAAGGAAAGTTGATTGAAGCATCCAAGTAGCCAGATTTGCCCACTGGATTTCTAAATTTAATATTCAGTTAACTTTCCATGGTATAAGGAATGATGATACTCATCAGGTCAAGTGGCTGAACTACGTAAAGTTTCTATATATGCACACAACAAAAGTTCTGTGTGTCAGGCTGGGGCCGCTTCACTCCATGAATTAGTTTTCTGTTGGTTTTTTATTGGCTGTGTTTTTCTTTCAAGGATCTGTTGTCCTCTTAAATAGTACTGGAGTTCCATTTTTGAATATTAAAATCCCCCATATCAGTATTTTCACTGGTGATCTTATGTAATTGTATAATGTAGCATTTTGAGAACTACACATTATGCTAAGACTTCTGTAGCATGGTAGAGAAGATGCCAGATGAACTACTGAGGCAAGCATGTGTTCTCTGGATTGTAGTGTCTGGTGGAAAATGGAAGAATGTGTGAGGAGACTGGCCACTCAGTTTCTTTATACTTGCACACTGATAAAATCCGAAAGTGGTGATTTTTCCTCCACTGGCTGCTGATTTATTTTTCCACTGTCTTGCTCTTCTCCCCACTCCCAAATACTTTTCTGTCTTTCTTCCTAGCTCATTTTGTTTTTCCTCCTTCTTTTTCTTGTCCTTGGAATGTTACAAGTTTTGCAGGTTATGAAGCTCAGAGTGTGAGGCTTGTGGACAAGAGATGTGGGAGGTGATAGTTTGTCGGTATCTGGCAGCTGTGTATGTGTGAATTGTGAATTCCTCTGCCAGGGAGGGGAATCTTTGTGAAACTGTCGGCGCACTTGCAATTTTCGCCTTGCAGCTTTGATTTATCTTAAAAGTATTATTTTTTTTTTTCCTTCTTTCTTTTTTAATCACAATGATTCTTGCTTCAGGACTCAAGTGGAATGACCCTAGTAATGCTTGCTGCTGCTGGTGGGCATGATGACCTTCTCAGAGTGCTAATCAGGAAAGGAGCTAAAGTTAATGGTAGACAGAAAAATGGAACAACTGCATTGATACATGCAGCTGAAAAGGTAGGATTGGCTATTGGCTGTATTTGTGGTGCACTTTTTTTTCTCTTGGATAATACTTAAAAGGTAGTTAGCAGGAGATATATATGGTGGGGTGACCTTAACTGGATAATTTCAACAGGTGTGATTACTGTAGTGAAAATAAATTGTGATCACAACCCTACCTGAGTAGAGAATATTGTAGGGCTACCTAAGGGAAAGTGGAGGCAAAGGATATCTCTGAATTTGTCATGGGGGCTGAAGTTCATATGTTAGAATTGCTTGTTTGGATCCTGTGTAGCCAGAGATCATAACTTGGAAGACCTAGAGAAAGACTCTGACTAAGCAGGGTTTACTATTTGAGAGCTGGGAGATAGAGATAGTGGCAATGTCTTCTCAAACTAAGACCTACTAGACTATTAAGTTAGGACTTTTCGTGGGTGCACTCTTTTCTTCAAGTTGGTTCATGTGTTTTCCCATGTACAGTAGATGCAAGGCCAAAAGGGAGCTTGATTCCAGCTTGGTGATTAATGCAAACATACTGTTTTCTTCCTGTGGCGTTCACTACTGCAAGATTTAGAAAAAAGTAAGAATCATAAATACTCATTGCTATCTATTTGCCTGAGTCTGAGTTGCTCTTTATTAGCCATGGGAGAGAACAATACTAAGTGTCATGCCAGATGCTGTGGATTTTACTGATGGTTTTTAAGTAAATGGAATTTTATATTCTGAAACAAAATGAGACTATTTGCTGCTTAATTGCTTTGTGGGTTTGTGGGGCTTTTTTTTCAGAATTTTCTAACAACAGTAGCTATTCTTCTGGAAGCTGGGGCATATGTGAACATGCAGCAGAGCAGTGGTGAGACAGCTTTAATGAAGGTAAATTCAGTGTTTATCCTGACATGTTTTAGTAGTAAAACCTTTTTGCAAATCAATAAAACTTAAAAGCTTATTTGTAGAGTTGATTTTAGGGAACATGTACCAATACTACTCAGTTATTCTAGGCAGTGTTTTAAATAATTTTTTTTTTTTTTAGTATACTATCAGATCTAAACAATAAATGCAGATGCTGTCAGTGCTAAATGTGGCTCATCATAATTTTCCATTGTTTGTTGTTTCAAAACTGAGATAATCTGGTTGTCAGCAGGA
>NW_008598618.1:14140-25607 GCF_000691845.1 Merops nubicus
CTAGAAAGGAGAATCATTCACTTGAATGTGGTTGTGATTGTCATTTCATTGCAGCCCAGAAATAAAATAGCCACTTTGCAGTCTCACTGCAGTTCCTGCTGCCTCTTAATCATGTTTTACTCCCCCCCATCACAAAGGAAATGTTTCATTTGTTGTTTTTGTTGTCGTAATGGGAAAATTCTAAGACACAGGTGTGCTTCTCTTAAATTTTTTTTGTTTTATGAAATAACTGTACCAGAGTTTCCCTTCCTGATAAACCTGCTATATTGTTATGTAGGCTGTTTAAGGCAGCTTGTTTGCAGCAGAGGTTACAGAAACTTTTCTGTCCAAGACAGTGTGGTTTTGTTTCTCTTCTGTCCTCTGTAAGGCTTATAGAGCTTCCTCATAAGTATGGGGATTTCACATTGTCTCTGAAGGCCATGCTAACACACTAGTAGTTTCCTCAGCCATTTCTGTCAAATCTTTCTAATTTGACTACATCCATTAACCTCAGTTTTGACCTTTGTTGTTTTTGAAAGTTTTATTAGTGTTTGATGTCCATCTGTACTTTTTTAATTGGCAGTCTACAGTGACTTATTCCAGGTATTTTTTTTGCTGAGCAGATAGAAGTAATAGGATCTTCATTTCCAATAACTTACTGGAACAAGGTTGGCCATGTGTGGATAAACATATAAATGTGTTTTTCAAGTCACTTTTATATAACCTTAGGAGCTGGATCATACTTTTTGAAAGAGAAATTAAAAAAAATGTTATCACATAATACCTTCTTCTGAGGTGGGTAATTGAGAGGGGGGCAGATGGGTTATTTATTTATGGAAAACTATGGTTTGAAAGCACAGATGAAAGTTCAGAGGTGAGGCAAATTTCAAAGTTAATTTCTGAAATGCCTCATGAACATAGAAATTTATATATCTTGTGCCTTTCCCTAATTTGTCTGAGTGAAGTGTTTGAAAACGAGCAACCAAGAGCATGTGTTTGCATTCTTCGTAGTAAAGCTTTCTTTAGACTTTCCTGTATTTCTGTCAAGTCTTCAGATGATATGCCTTGAAATTCTTGCAGTAAATAACAGTGAACAGCCTTGGACACTTCAGCAGTGACTGTCTAATGTAGCCAAACAACAATTTGGGGCAAATTCTGTTCTTTTTTTTTTTTTTTTTTAAACTGTGTGCCTGAAGTACCATCTGAGCTGAGATTCCTAGAAACAGACACTTGGAAGTGTTACTTTAGTCATTCTGAATATTTCTGCAGAAACCCATTTATTCAGGTAAACGATTGCAAGAAAGTTTATAGTTGCTGAACTCCAGCAGTTGAGATATTTTCACAGGACTTTTGGTGGGATTTTGTTTGGTTTGGTGGTTTTATTTAGGTTTGTTTTTAGTCTTCTAAGTCCACTTGACAATCCTGAGTGTTGCTACTTCCGTGTAGACTGTTAGCAGTCATGAAGCAAATGCCTGAACTGGTTTTCTGAATTGTAACTAAACTTAGATTTTTATTTTATTTCTGTAGCTCTGCTTACTCCACTCTTACGCTGTGTTGTAATGGAGGATTTGTCGTTGTACACGTATGAATTTTCTGACTTTCTGCACAGGCTTGTAAAAGAGGGAATTCTGACATAGTGCGGCTGATGATTGAAAGCGGGGCGGACTGTAACATCCTGTCAAAGCACCAGAACAGTGCCCTGCATTTTGCTAAACAGTGTAACAACGTCCTGGTCTATGAGCAGCTCAAGAGTCATTTGGAAACGTGAGTAAACTGTCCTTTGAAGTTTGTTCTGGTGAAGTTTGCAATCCTAGGCATGTCATAATTTTGGTTTAAGTCAAGGGGAGAATGTCAGGCAGGAGAATGGACCTTATTTGAGCAGAAAGTTTACTGATTAATCATATGAAATGAAAATGGTATAAGCTAACAATTAGCAGACACTTGCTTAAACACTGGGTAAAAAGATGAAAAGGAGTAAAAGGGAATTACTAGAAGTGAAAAATTCTTTAAAATATAGCAATTGCAAAAACTAAAGTGTGTAAGCACTGGACAGCTGAATGTCTTCTGCTCAATGCAGAACTAAGGCATGCCAAATAAAATACTGTGCTAAAAAGCATTAAAAAAAAAAAAAAAAAAAAAAAAAGAAATGGACAAAAGAACACAAAGGAAAATGCCACAAAAAGTCAGTGCAGATAGTTAGGGGGTTGTTGGGCCATTAAATATCAGCTGTGAGGTGAGAGTGCCAGGGTAACACTCTCGTGCCAGTAAATGCTGGAAATAAAACCCTTCGTTGTGCAACAGAGTGACTGACGAGCAGTGCAGGGTACATGGCATCTGAGGAGTTTGTCATTTGGCAATGTAAAGGCACACTGAGCTGATGATAATGTGGATGCTAAATGGGGACAAAATAAACATAAAGAGGAGGAGCAAGCTCTAAATATCAATTTGGAGGAATAATGATAATTAACCTATGAGGCCAGAAAATCATAGCCAACAACCTCTAAACTTGGAGAAGATCTCGAGGAAGGTCTTGGAGCTTCTGTAGCAGGTTATTTTGTGACAAATGCCTAGTTAGTGCTAGAAGAACTCTGCCTCAGTGCAAGATCCTTTTATTCTTTTTATGATGATTTTATCCTGATTTATCTATATGATGTAATGCAGCTTATCAAGTAGTTTGTGGTCCAAGCTCATTCTTTTGTTTTACTGTTTTGAATATTAAACAGTAAATTTAAGCATACTAAGTCTAAAAAGTAAGATCTATAAGCAAACAGTCCCATATAAGCAAGGTGCAGTGGTAGTCAGAGTTGAGGGTTAGTGAGCCCTTCTGTAAGGCAGGAGAATTTGTGGAACATTTTCAAAGTGAAATGTCAGGTAAAAAGTTTTAGTGCAAACGAGAAATACAAATACATTTGTGGGGCAAGGTTGTATTTGCTACAAATGCTAAAGGAACTTGGTTATGAAATTACAGAATCACAGAATGGTTGAGGTTGGAAGGGACTTCTGGAAATCATCTTGTCCAATGCCCCTGCTCAAGCAGGGTCACCTAGGGCTGTGGTTGCCCAGGACCCTGTCCAAATGACTTTTGAATATCTAAAAGGATTGGAGACCTCATAACCAATATGGGCAATCTGTGCTGTGATGCTCAGTCAATCTCCCAATGAAAACATGTTTCGTGATGTTCCAGCAGAGTCTCCTGTGTTTCAGTTTGTGCTGATAGCTCCTTGTCCAGTCACTGATCACCACTGAAGAAAGCCTGGCTCTGTATTCTTTGCCCCCTCACTTCAGATGTTTATATACACACTGATAAAATCCACCTTCTCTTCTCCAGGCTGAACAGTCCCAGCTCTTGTGGGGATGAGAGATGCTCTAGGCATTTTGTCGTCTTTGTGGCCCTTGACTGGGTTCTCTCCAGTATGTCCTTGCCTCCCTTGTAGTGAGGAGCCTAGAACTGGACATAGCACCTCCCAGGTGTGGTCTTACCTGTGCTGAGTAGAGGGAAGGGTCTTCTCCCTGGTCCTTCTGGGAATACTCTGCCCAGTACACCGTGGGATGCCATTAGCAGCCTTTGCAGCAAGGGCACATCACTTGGTACGTGTGCCCTTGCCACAAAGGGCAGCATGCACCATGTTCAGCCTGGTGTCCACCAGGTCCTTTTCTGTCAAGCTGCGTTCCAGCTGGGTGACTTCTAGCATGTCCTGGTGGTGTTCCTCCCCAGGGGCAGGACTTTGCACTTCTTTGTTGAACATCATGAGGTTCTGTTGGCCCATGTCTCCAGCCTTGTGTGGCCCCTTCGGATGGCAGCACAATCATCTGGAGCCACTCCTCCCAGTTTGGTGTCATCTGCAGACTTGCTGAGGGTACACTTTACTTGTCATCCAGATTTTGGATTTTCCATTAATGAAGAGTTAAACAGGACCAGCCACAGTATTGACCCAGGGGGTACACCAGTATTGACTGGTTTCCAGCTTAACTTTGTGCTGAACTAATGTGTTCTGATCCAGTTTCATACTGGGAGGAAGATACTAAATATATGCCATTATTTTAAACGCACTCTTAAGCTTGTCTGAGGTGGTATAGATCACTACATTGAGCTTCCGTCTTGAGCTGTAAAGAATGTTTCCATCTTACAACACACTAAATGGAGGGGAAAAAAGTGCTAAAAGCATGAAAACTAGCAATAATTTTTCAAACATAGAAATTTTGTTAAAGTGATCAGGGGAAGTTTAAATGGATAAATGGATATGTTGATTCTTCCCCAGGGGAGGGAATCGTGGCTTGAGAGTTTTAGGGTTTTGAAGGCAAGAGCAAGCATGGAGAGAAGTGATCTGGTATCTGCCACTCAGCGCATTGAAACTTTGTCGCTCATTCACTATTTGATGCTATTTGCCAGTTTGTTTCCTATTTAAAATCTACCACCTTCAGTTTTGGCTGATGTGAATAATGAGGCTGGGAAGACCTTGACGAATTTTAGCAATGAAATGGCAGCTGAAATGAAATATTGATAAATGCAAAGTGATGTCTGTGGGGTATGCCTGCAGTAGTGTGGATTACACAGGGAGTGACACAGCTCTTGCTGACTGAGGATGCTTCTAGGCTTGTTACCTGAAAATGCCAGTTCAGTGCTTCTTGTCAGTCAAAAGGGAAGACAATATAGTAGCAGTGGAGCTGAAGAGTCCATGGTGTCTGGAGTGCCTTAAATAGCAAGTGCCATTCCAGTTGCCTTGTTTTCAAAAACAGATTAGGCAAAAAGGAAAGGTAAAGAGGATCAGACAGGAGTAGCTTCTGTGAGGAGAGACCGAGGGAGGGACACACGTCACCTTGAGACAAGTGAAAAGGTTAAAAATTAACATAAAATCAGAAAAAAAACAACAGCAGAAAATAAGCCAAAACCATGAGGCAGGTTCTACAGGTCACCCTGTTAAATGATGTAGTGATACGTTTGTACTGGAGGAACGTTTTTGCAGAGAACAACTGAATCCTGGATCCCACTGCAGAATTATGTGGTCACAAATGTGTGGGATCTTAAAAGGGATTAAGGAGACTCAAGGAGAGGTGTGATTTGGCTGCAGCCTCCAGTTTTGGATGCCTCTAAATCAGATGGTGTAAAACTGGGACAGTGTACCAAAAAACGACAACTCTTTAATTTCCCGTATTTCCTACAGCTTTGTCTAGCATCTGGAAACTGGGCTAGGCAGGCTTCTGGGCTTGCTTTGCTATGGCAATTCTTGTGATTTCTTTCTGATCAAACACTGAAGCTTTAGATTCTGCAGCTGTTAATCTTGGCAAACATGGAGGGGAAGTGTGCTCTGAATAATAGCTGGAGAAGTTGAGAGAGAGGCAGCACCTTTGCCTTGGAAAAGGGTTTAAAACTCTTGTGTCAAAACAGCTTTCTGAAATTTTTAATCTGCACTGTTTGTCTCAGCTTTTTTTTTTTTTTTTTTTGTGGACCCAATAGATAAATTTCACCAACAGACTGTTAATAAAATGTTTTTTTTTAATTAAGTATTGGGACCTAGGGTTCATCTATGCATAAATGTTAGTGATGAAGACATCCACTTCTGAAAATGTGGAATCCTGTTTTGCATCAGCTCTACTAAATCTGGGTCTGGTAAAGTGATTTTCCTTTGTGAAGCACAGGCCTCATGTGTTTGGTCTTTTAGGCTCTCAAGAGTAGCAGAAGATGCCATCAGGGATTATTTTGAAGCTCGTCTTGTTTTGCTGGAGCCCGTCTTCCCAATTGCGTGTCATCGCCTCTGTGAAGGGCCGGACTTTTCAACGGATTTTAACTATAATCCCCCACAAAACGTGCCAGAAGGTAGGGGGGTGTTGTAGTGGTGGGGTTTTTGTTCATTTTAAAAAAAAAAAAAGGTAGAACAGTGTGTTAAGAAATTGCCTTTAAAGTATATCGTAAAGTATTTGCTCTGTGAAATTTTTTGTGACTTACTGGAGTAGATTGTGTTAATGGTGCTCTGATAATGGAGCACAGGGAGGGCAGTGATACTTTGATGCATTGTGGGTGGGGCTGGTGTGTATCTTGTTGGGTTTTTAAGAAGTTTTCTTTATTGCCACTTTTGCAGCTTCTTTCTTCTGTTGATGGGTTACATTAGCTAAGTGACAAGTATTATAGGAAAGCAGTGGTTTACCTTAGAATTAATGATTTTGAAAAAATGGTAATCTGAGTGTAGTTAGAAAATTTCATGGTGGTTTGTCTTGTTTTGCAGACAGTAGTTAGCACAGGGAGTCCTGCAGTGTCATCACGGCACTGCCGGGATACTAACACGGTCTAGAAATAGTACCAAAAAGAAGCCAGCATCAGTCAACTGTTTCTCCCACAGAACCTTTGAAAAAGCTTGGAGTCAAATTCCCAAGATACTAGGGAATGTATTTTCATTCTTCCAGGAATCAGATACTAATATCTGATGCTGGGCTTAGCTGAGTCATTTCTGTTTACCTTTTGAGTATGTCAGGGAAATACCTGCTGATACTGATTGTTCTTGAACTAATACGTTAACGTGCAACACTAGTGAAACTGAGGTTGAAAGTGGTTGTGTCTGCCCTGTTTTCTGGCTGCTAAAGAGCTGTAATTGAAGTCTCCCAGTTCTTGATTATAGGGATCCTTTATAGAATTAAGAAACCTCATGATTTTTATGTATCAAAATGAGACATTTGTGGGTATTGAAGGTTGTTGCTTACTGAACTTCAGTCCAGTTCATAGAGATCTAGAATTGACCGGGCTCAGTTGTCCTTACTAAGAGAACAGACAACCCAAACCACTGTAACTATTCAGGTAAACTTCAAAACCACAGAGGTGAACCCCCCCCGAGGATTGCTGTGTACATTTTGCTTTCCTTTCTAATAGCCACATAAGGTCTTTCAGCAGCAGAAATAATTTTAACTTGGTGACCAGGTCAGTTGTGTTCTGTGTTGGGATCCACTGGCTTGGGAGATTGGATTTCTGCATGCTGGTTTGATACTCTGTTGGGATTTAATTTGTGACTGAATTGCCTTCCCTTTCAGGATCTGGAATTCTTCTCTTCATTTTCCATGCAAATTTCTTTGGTAGAGAAGTCATTGCTCGGCTCTGTGGACCATGCAGTGTACAAGCTGTGGTTTTAAATGACAAATTCCAGCTCCCTGTATTTTTGGTAAATCTTTTCATACACCTGATTCACTGTAAAACTGCTTTATAAAGTACTTATGGAGCAGCCTGGGAAATCTTAGTGCCTTATTTTGGGTATTGTGATGAAGCATTTTTTAGTAATTTTTATCATGATAAGTTACCTAGTACTCCTTTGTATATGAAGAGAACTACAAACCTTGGGTGTATTAGACTCTATAAAACTTTGACTCAAAAGGCAGGGACATAGTGCTGGACAAGCTGCTTCTAGGTGGCCCTGCTTGAGCTGGGGGATTGGAACAGATGACCATAAGAGGTCTTCTCCAACCTCAACCCTTCTGTGATTCTGTGACTTCAGAACTGAGGGCTTGAGCAGGCAGGGGACAGTTCTGAATGTAAAGCTCTTTCACTTCTCAAATACGCCTAGCCTGTCAAATTTTTGGCCCAAGTAATTTCTTAAATATTTAAAAACTCCTCTCATATTTATGATGATGAATTACTTGTTTTCACAATCGTAAACGCACCACTCTGCACAGTTTTCAAGTCCTGTTGTTTTCTCTATGGTTGCACCAGCAGTTCTTTGCAGTATACGCAACTTTCTTTCAAAAAATGCACAGTGAAAATGTGATGTTCTGTTAGTCTGCTCACACGGTATTCTCAGCCATATCCTGCCATTAATTTTGTTCATTTTCTTTTTCCTTTTAGGATAGTCACTTTATTTATTCCTTCAGCCCTACTGCAGGCCTTAACAAGCTTTTTATACGGTTGGCAGAAGCTCCTACTGCCAAGGTACAAAATGTTCTCAGAATTAAACGTGTTAAGTTGTAGAATAACTGGCCCATAGTCTAAATGCTTCTAGCAGTATGTCACAAAGGTAAAATGAAGGACTTCCCACTGTCTCCTCATCCCAGTTCACATCAGCTACATTTCTGTCCTGTGATGTTGCCAGAATTTAGAAACATTGCCAAGGGTGTTAGTTCTGTCATCATTAAATTTTCTTTGTGCTGCATTTGGAATAATTCATGTGCCAGGATAACGTCATGTTACAGGCTAAGCATTTTGCCCATCTGTATTGTGACTTTAATGACTAACGGATGCATGGAGCATCAGTTACCTTTTGCACACAGATGCTTAGAATTTTGAAGTATTTACTAGGATATATAGTGTCCTTTTAAATGGTCTGTGTAGTCTGTTGTATTTTCCAGGTAGTTTGGGCAGTAGTCCAAGTAGTACTGCATGTTGCAAGATGAATAACAGATCCTGTTCTGGTAGCATTTATTTTATCCTTGGAAGACATACAAGTAAATTCTCTAGATCCTCAGATTTAAAACTGGCACATCTAAATGTTGGGGTTTTGGGTTTGTTTTGCAGTGGAGGGGAAACTGAACTTGTATTCAGATGGAAGCACAGGTGTGTCTAGTTCAGGTTTGGGGCTAACTTGTTCAAACACCACCTAACACAGTAAATACTCTCCTGGAGTCCTTTTACAAGCCATTCCTATTTCAGCAGGGCTGCTATAAACGAATTTTATTAAACACAGATTGTAAATTCCTTTTTTTTTTTTTTTCCCCTTTCTCAGTGACTAGCAATGTTATGCCTTTTCTCATGCTATTATTACAGCATTAGACTATTAGCAGAAGTGTTGAACACAGTAGCTACATGTGAATGATCTTTACATGAAACCCTTGTTTCCCTCTACAGGTGAAGCTGCTAATAGGAGCGTACAGAGTGCAGTTGCAGTGACCTCACAGCTGCAGGGATGTTGAGGGGACTGACACTTTCTTGGATATACTTCTGATCCTCTGTTTAGAGACTGAAAAAGCAGTTTGGAACTTCTTGGCGCCATGCTCTCGAGACTTAAGTTTCCACCTCACGGTCGGGCGCTGGGTGACGTAGGAAGCAGGTGTGTGGTGGAGAGAGAATTCGCTGCACTGGTGGGACAGGGCTGTCAGCTTTTTTCACTTTGTACAGATATAGATGTAAGTATTTGTGCCAATACATACAAACCTGGTTTTCTTTAACTTGTGGAGTCCAGAGTGCATATTTCAGCTTTTCCACAATGTGGAATGGTGCATATAAGAACTATTTAAGGTAACTACATGTTTTTTTTTAAATAGATCTTTTCCATTTGTAAACTAAAATTTTCTACTTACTCTAACATTTCTGTGTAAAATGCAGAACTCTCACATTCTTTGAGCCATAGGCAGAAATTACACTTGGAAGTCACTGCATCAGATTTAACTTTGAATTGCTGAGGGCTGTGTTCTGGTTTGAAACTTGTTCGTGCTGTTGTGTGCTCAAAGAGAATAACTGCCAGACAAGGTCAGGTGTGAACAGAGACATCTGAACAGGCTCGAGCCACAGAGGATTGCAGGCAGATTCCTACTTACACCTGTGTTTTAAAACAACTTCTGTGTTAGAGAGGCAATTGATAGTTTTACAGATATCCTGCCTTCCGAGTTCTTAGTCAAGTGACATACGGGGAAACAGACACAAGCTGAAAGTAGCAAACCGGAAATTTAACTACCTTAAGCATGCAGGCAGTGGTTTTTGTAGACAAGAATATACATAGATTTCAGATGTTCTCAGGCTGACAGATGAGAACATATATTGTCCTGTAACTCAGAAATTCAGTTCCTCAGTGCAAAGAGCTGCTATTTTTTAATTATTATTATTTAAATGACCCATTCTTAGCAGATGACAGCAGTTCTGTAATGGTCCTGTGCTGTAATATATAGATGTAATACTTCTGCATGAAGTATAGAATATTTTTCTTTGTAAATAACCAATATCTTGAAAAGTAAACAAAAAAGACTCCAGATTGTGCCTTTGCTGTTCTGGTTCCCATATGTCGTTTACATGCCACTATGTGCCTCTATTATTAGCAAAACTATTATGGATAAATTCTTAATGTATTTGGTCACCATCAAAATGGTGCAGATATATTGAGAATCCTTTTAAGAACTGTGACTTTTTAATATAAAGTTCAGTTAAGCAGTTTATAATTTTTGGTTTCTGAAAGTTTAAAACTTTCATATTTAAGAGATGCCAAATGAGTAAGTAACAAAGCACACTATTTCAATTTTGTGGAATGTAACATGAAGCTCTATAAAACTAGAACAGCAACACGACGTACAAACCCTCAGTTCTGCTTGGATGTAGAGTCGCCTGTGTTGTTGCTAGCAGCGTTGAGGAGATGTTATTGACAGGCGCGGCACCTCCGCCTCCCAGGCGCCAGCGTCCCTCAGGGCGCTCCGTGTGCCGCGGGCAGGGCCAGCCGGGGCGTGTCACTGCCGGCGCTGGGCACCGCTGCAGCCCCTTCGCCTCAGTCCCCCAGCGTAACCCTGGAAGGGAACATTCAGAAGTGTCCCCCTGTGCTGCAGTGACAGTTTGTCTGTGGCCTCCCGGGCTCATGCAGGTGAGCAGCTCTGTGCAGCATGTGCCAGTGCTGCATGACTGGGCTGTTCATGGTGGGGAAAAGGGTTTTGAACAAATGTCCATATAAAATAGATGCTACTTAGAAACTGTTGTACAGTCTAACCTAAAAATGTCTAGTAATGCTCCAAGAGTTGACATAGCAAGTAGTTTGTCAAAGACTGATTTATTTGGAGTTGGATTTGTTTGGTCTTTTGTTTTAGGAGTATGTATGCTTGTTTTTCCCTTGAGGCATGTGGGGGAGAGAGATGAGTTCTACAGAACATGGGAATAAAATTTGGGTTGATGGTGCTCTTATTAAGAGATGGATTCTTGCAGCCATCTTTTTCTTCTAGTTGGTGATAAAAACCCAAAATCCCTACTGAAGATGCATAAAAGGAGTATGAAAAGATGTTTCAAGTTGCTTTTTGTCTGGTTTTATTATATGGCTTTTATCCAGTTGTAAAGAAAATCCTTTTGGTGGACAAAGGATGGAGAGAAAGTAGCTACAATAAAACCCAACTCTTTAGGCACTATAGAGAAATACTTTGAAGTACTTGCTCAGTTTGTTCTTGCTGCTGTCAGCAAGGCTGAGCAGCTGCAGTTCCTGTAAACTTGACGTGGCAATAGTTTGGGGGCCTGGACTGGTTACCTTTCACTGCTACATCAGCACCTGGGTACCTGGCTTCTTTCACAGATACTGAAGGTTGGAGGGTCATGCAGCTGACTTTTCATCACAGGTCCTCTGTGCTTTCTGCACCCCTTTTCCAAAAGATGGTTTTCAAATTCTGTCTGTGTGGAAGAAACCTGTTCCAAGGTACGGCAGACAGATGCGATTGCTCAGCCGTGGGATTGCTTAACGTGTCCAAGGACTGTCCTGATGTGTTCTGCCTCTCTCTGCCTGCTGCAGTCCCATTCTCACCCTCTGCCCTCCCACACTGTACTGGGAAAGAATCA